>NW_027999163.1:0-200 GCF_054177405.1 Leptonychotes weddellii
GGGCGCCTGGGTGGCTCAGTTGGTTAAGCGACTGCCTTCGGCTCAGGTCATGATCCTGGAGTCCCGGGATCGAGTCCCGCATCGGGCTCCCTGCTCGGCAGGGAGTCTGCTTCTCCCTCTGACCCTCCTCCCTCTCATGCTCTCTGTCTCTCATTCTCTCTGTCTCAAATAAATAAATAAAATCTTTAAAAAAAAAAGAA
>NW_027999164.1:0-200 GCF_054177405.1 Leptonychotes weddellii
ATGGAGAGAAGAAAGAATGCTAGGGAAGATGATTAGGGAGATTAATCTCAGATTGGCAAGGGTATTTTATGTTACATGTAGGGTTCTTATTATGAAGATGAACTGTGAGAAGTTCACCAATATTTGAAAGAAGTAGAGAATGTTCCAACAGTAACCTGAAGGATGAACTGGGAATAGGGAAGAGGTGGGTAGTAAGTGCA
>NW_027999165.1:0-200 GCF_054177405.1 Leptonychotes weddellii
CGCACTTACTACCCACCTCTTCCCTATTCCCAGTTCATCCTTCAGGTTACTGTTGGAACATTCTCTACTTCTTTCAAATATTGGTGAACTTCTCACAGTTCATCTTCATAATAAGAACCCTACATGTAACATAAAATACCCTTGCCAATCTGAGATTAATCTCCCTAATCATCTTCCCTAGCATTCTTTCTTCTCTCCAC
>NW_027999166.1:0-200 GCF_054177405.1 Leptonychotes weddellii
AGACGATGGACTCTGAAAAACTAACAGGGTTCTAGAGGGGAGGGGGGTGGGAGGATGGGTTAGCCTGGTGGTGGGTATTGAGGAGGGCACATTCTGCATGGAGCACTGGGTGTTATGCACAAACAATGAATCATGGAACACTTCATCTAAAACTAATGATGTAATGTATGGGGATTAACATAAGAATAAAAAAAAAAAAG
>NW_027999167.1:0-200 GCF_054177405.1 Leptonychotes weddellii
AAGGGCGCCTGGGTGGCTCAGTTGGTTAAGCGACTGCCTTCAGCTCAGGTCATGATCCCAGGGTCCTGGGATCGAGTCCCGCATCGGGCTCCCTGCTCTGCGGGGAGCCTGCTTCTCCCTCTCCCACTCCCCCTGCTTGTGTTCCCTCTCTCGCTGTGTCTCTCTCTGTCAAATAAATAAATAAAATCTTTAAAAAAAAT
>NW_027999168.1:0-200 GCF_054177405.1 Leptonychotes weddellii
TAGGGCGCCTGGGTGGCTCAGTTGGTTAAGCGACTGCCTTCAGCTCAGGTCATGATCCCAGGGTCCTGGGATCGAGTCCCGCATCGGGCTCCCTGCTCTGCGGGGAGCCTGCTTCTCCCTCTCCCACTCCCCCTGCTTGTGTTCCCTCTCTCGCTGTGTCTCTCTCTGTCAAATAAATAAATAAAATCTTTAAAAAAAAA
>NW_027999169.1:0-200 GCF_054177405.1 Leptonychotes weddellii
GGGCGCCTGGGTGGCTCAGTTGGTTAAGCGACTGCCTTCGGCTCAGGTCATGATCCTGGAGTCCCGGGATCGAGTCCCGCATCGGGCTCCCTGCTCGGCAGGGAGTCTGCTTCTCCCTCTGACCCTCCTCCCTCTCATGCTCTCTGTCTCTCATTCTCTCTCTCTCAAATAAATAAATAAAATCTTTAAAAAAAAAATAA
>NW_027999170.1:0-200 GCF_054177405.1 Leptonychotes weddellii
CTGGGTGGCTCAGTCGGTTGAGCGACTGCCTTCGGCTCAGGTCATGATCCCAGGGTCCTGGGATCGAGTCCCACATCGGGCTCCCTGCTCTGCGGGGAGCCTGCTTCTCCCTCTCCCACTCCCCCTGCTTGTGTTCCCTCTCTCGCTGTGTCTCTCTCTGTCAAATAAATAAATAAAATCTTTAAAAAAAAAAAAAAAAG
>NW_027999171.1:0-200 GCF_054177405.1 Leptonychotes weddellii
GGCGCCTGGGTGGCTCAGTCGTTAAGCGTCTGCCTTCGGCTCAGGTCATGATCCCAGGGTCCTGGGATCGAGCCCCGCATCGGGCTCCCTGCTCTGCCGGGAGCCTGCTTCTCCCTCTCCCACTCCCTCTGCTTGTGTTCCCTCTCTCTCTGTGTCTCTCTCTGTCAAATAAATAAATAAAATCTTTAAAAAAAAAAAAA
>NW_027999172.1:0-200 GCF_054177405.1 Leptonychotes weddellii
CATCTCCTGTTGAGTTTGTAGGTGTTCAGAATGGTTTGATCCCTATCCAGCTGAATTCCTGAGAGGAGACGAAATCCAGGTCTCCTACTCCTCCGCCATCTTGCTCCACCCCCCCAAAATAGTTGTATTTTTTAAAGAAAGTTCAAAGCCTTCAGTGGGCTTACTTCCTGAACATTATGCATGCTCATTCTTCACCTTAA
>NW_027999173.1:0-1007 GCF_054177405.1 Leptonychotes weddellii
GCATGGAGCACTGGGTGTTGTGCACGAACAATGAATCATGGAACACTTCATCTAGAACTAATGATGTAATGTATGGGGATTAACATAAGAATAAAAAAAAAAAATTAAAAAAAATATATATATATATATAATTCAATAAAATATTCCTAAAATAAAAAAAAAAAAAAAAAGGAGAGAATAAATTAGTACCTTTTGCAGGCAAATCTGACAATTATTATAAATTTTAATGTGCAAGCCCTTGAACCCAGAAAATCCAATTCAAAGTATTTTCCTAAAACATGTGTGCACTGAGTACACAAGAATGTGTACTGTGATAATGTCATAGTGAAAAACTGGAAAACATCCAGATAGAGATCAGCCACAGGGTAGCCATACTCAACTAAGCAGGGAAAAAGGAGGCAGACTTGCATATTCTGGGATGAGAAGGTGTCTAAGGCATATAGCTTAAAAAAAAAAAAAAAAGTAAGTTGTAGAACAATGCAAACAGTATACTATTCTATGCTAAATAGACACGTGAATAAATAAACCTATTTCTATGTGCACAAATACATATGTGTAAAAAGCCTAGGAAAGTCCTCAAGGTCTACACAACATAATCATTTCTAGAGAGGAGAGTGGAAAACAGGCAAAGGGTTTTTTTTAAACTTAATTAAAATCTTTGATTTTTTTAAGTTCTAAAGGTATTTATTTTTAAATTTTTAAAAAAGATTTTATTTATTTATTTATTTAGAGTGTATGCAGGGGGAGGGGCAGAGGGAGAGAGAATCTCCAGCAGACTCCCCGCTGAGCTCAGAGCCCAGCGTGGGACTTGATCTCACGACCCTGAGGTCAAGACCTGAGCAGGAGTCAGTTGCTTAACCGACTGAGCCACCTAGGAGCTCCTCAGCAGGTTTTTAAAATCTGGAAATGTAGGTCCTTCAGGTCTGGAAAATATTTTTGTAATTACTCCTTTGACCATGGACTCCCTTCCATTTTCTCTATCCTGATTTCTTCTGCTGGGCCTCCTA
>NW_027999174.1:0-200 GCF_054177405.1 Leptonychotes weddellii
CTCACCATCACCATCATCACCATCATCACCATCACCATCATCACCATCATCATCATCATCACCATCATCACCGTCACCACCACCATCATCACCATCATCATCACCATCACCACCATCACCATCACCATCATCATCACCATCAACATCATCATCATCACCATCATCATCATCACCACCATCATCATCATCACCATCATCAC
>NW_027999175.1:0-200 GCF_054177405.1 Leptonychotes weddellii
AGGGCGCCTGGGTGGCTCAGTTGGTTAAGCGACTGCCTTCGGCTCAGGTCATGATCCTGGAGTCCCTGGATCGAGTCCCACATCGGGCTCCCTGCTCGGCAGGGAGTCTGCTTCTCCCTCTGACCCTCCCCCCTCTCATGTGCTCTCTCTCATTCTCTCTCTCTCAAATAAATAAATAAAATCTTTAAAAAAAAAAAAAA
>NW_027999176.1:0-200 GCF_054177405.1 Leptonychotes weddellii
TGGGCGCCTGGGTGGCTCAGTTGGTTAAGCGACTGCCTTCGGCTCAGGTCATGATCCTGGAGTCCCTGGATCGAGTCCCGCATCGGGCTCCCTGCTCGGCAGGGAGTCTGCTTCTCCCTCTGACCCTCCCCCCTCTCATGTGCTCTCTCTCTCCTCTCATCCTCTCTCTCAAATAAATAAATAAAATCTTTAAAAAAAAA
>NW_027999177.1:0-200 GCF_054177405.1 Leptonychotes weddellii
ATGGGGTGACTGGGTGATAGACACTGGGGAGGGTATGTGCTCTGGTAAGCGCTGTGAATTGTGCAAGACTGTTGAATCTCAGATCTGTACCTCTGAAACAAATAATGCAATATATGTTAAGAAAAAAAAAAAGAAGAAGAAGAAGGTAGCGGGAGGGGAAGAATGAAGCGGGGGAAATCGGAGGGGTGGACGAACCATGA
>NW_027999178.1:0-200 GCF_054177405.1 Leptonychotes weddellii
CCCCTAAAGCTTTTATTTTTAAGTAATCTTCACACCCAACACAGGGCTTGAACCAACAACCCCAAGATCAAGAGCGCATGCTCCACTGACTGAGCCAGCCAGGCGCCCCACCAAAGATTTTTTTTTTAAGATTTTATTTATTTATTCAACAAAGAGAGAGAGATAGTGACAGCAGGAACACAAGCAGGGGGAGTGGGAGA
>NW_027999179.1:0-200 GCF_054177405.1 Leptonychotes weddellii
GGCGCCTGGGTGGCTCAGTTGGTTAAGCGACTGCCTTCAGCTCAGGTCATGATCCCAGGGTCCTGGGATCGAGCCCCGCATCGGGCTCCCTGCTCTGCGGGGAGCCTGCTTCTCCCTCTCCCACTCCCCCTGCTTGTGTTCCCTCTCTCGCTGTGTCTCTCTCTGTCAAATAAATAAATAAAATCTTTAAAAAAAAAAAA
>NW_027999180.1:0-200 GCF_054177405.1 Leptonychotes weddellii
CTTGGGCGCCTGGGTGGCTCAGTTGGTTAAGCGACTGCCTTCGGCTCAGGTCATGATCCTGGAGTCCCTGGATCGAGTCCCGCATCGGGCTCCCTGCTCGGCAGGGAGTCTGCTTCTCCCTCTGACCCTCCTCCCTCTCATGCTCTCTGTCTCTCATTCTCTCTCTCTCAAATAAATAAATAAAATCTTTAAAAAAAAAA
>NW_027999181.1:0-200 GCF_054177405.1 Leptonychotes weddellii
CATACTGAAAATAATTCTTATTTTCCAATTTTTATCAGTATAGAATTTTATTACACGTATTGAAAATCTTATTTGAAAATTTAAGTCATTCATTTTTCTAGTTGTTCAAAATTTGAATCCCTAGGGAAAAACAATTAGCACTAAATTTAGAAGATTAAATTTAGTGAATACTCTATCTTTGTATCATTATCATTTTTTTA
>NW_027999182.1:0-200 GCF_054177405.1 Leptonychotes weddellii
GGGCGCCTGGGTGGCTCAGTCGTTAAGCGTCTGCCTTCGGCTCAGGTCATGATCCCAGGGTCCTGGGATCGAGTCCCACATCGGGTTCCCTGCTCGGCGGGAAGCCTGCTTCTCCCTCTCCCACTCCCCCTGCTTGTGTTCCTGCTCTCGCTATCTCTCTCTCTGTCAAATAAATAAATAAAATCTTTAAAAAAAAAAAA
>NW_027999183.1:0-200 GCF_054177405.1 Leptonychotes weddellii
CTCCATAAGTCTGTACTATTAATATGAGGGAGGGGCATCCCCATATGCTCTTGTTGGGATTCTAAAGATATATACTCTTTTTTAATTGAAAAATAACATACAGCATTGTATTAGTTTTAGGTATACAACACAGTGATATATGTATATATTGCAAAATGATTATCACAAGTTTAGTTAACATCTCATCACCACACAGTTAC
>NW_027999184.1:0-1006 GCF_054177405.1 Leptonychotes weddellii
GTCCTAAGGGGGAAATACATAGCCATCCAAGCCTCACTCAAAAAAATAGAAAAATTCCGATTTCACCAACTAACTCTACACCTTAAAGAACTAGAGAAAAACAACAAACGATGCTTAAGCCACACATTAGAAGAGAAATAATTAAGATTCTTGCAGAGATCAATGAATTAGAAACCAGAAACACAGTAGATCAGATGAACAAAACTAGAAGCTGGTCCTTTGAAAGAATTAATAAGATCGAGAATCCACTGGCCAGACTTATCCAAAAGAAAGAGAAAGGACCTAAAAAAATAAAACTATAAATGAAAGGGGAGAGATCACGACTAACACCAAGGAAATAGAAACAATTATTAGAAATTATTATCAACAAATATATGCCAATAAACTGAGCAATCTGGATGAAATGGACACTCTGGAAACCTATAAGCTGCCAAGACTGAAACAGGAAGAAACTGACAAACTGAATAGGCCAATAACCAGTAACGAGATTGAAGCAGTGATCAAAAACCTCCCAAAAAACAAGAGTCCAGGGCCTGATGGATTCCCTGGGGAATTCTACCAACCATTCAAAGAAGAAATAATACCTATCCTCCTGAAGCTGTTTCAAAAAATAGAAACAGAAGGAAAGCTTCCAGACTCATTCTATGAGGCCAGCATTACCTTAATCCCCAAACCAGGCAAAGACCCTGTCACAAAGGAGAATTTCAGACCGATATCCCTGATGAATATGGATTGCAAAATCCTCAACAAAATCCTATCTAATATTATCCAACAATACATTAAAAGGATCATCCACAATGACCAAGTGGGATTTATCCCTGGGATGCAAGGGTGGTTCAACATTCACGAATCAATCAATGTGACAGAACACATTAATAAGAGGAGAGAGAAGAACCATATGGTCCTCTCAATTGATGCAGAAAAAGCATTTGACAAAATACAGCATCCTTTCCTGATTAAAACTCTTCAGAGTGTAAGGATAGAGGGAACATTCCTCAAGTTCATA
>NW_027999185.1:0-200 GCF_054177405.1 Leptonychotes weddellii
ATATGAGGAATTCTTAATTGCAGGAAACAAACTGAGGGTTGCTGGAGTGGGGGGTGGGGTGGGAGGGATGGGGTGACTGGGTGATAGACACTGGGGAGGGTATGTGCTCTGGTAAGCGCTGTGAATTGTGCAAGACTGTTGAATCTCAGATCTGTACCTCTGAAACAAATAATGCAATATATGTTAAGAAAAAAAAAAAA
>NW_027999186.1:0-200 GCF_054177405.1 Leptonychotes weddellii
GGGGGCGCCTGGGTGGCTCAGTTGGTTAAGCGACTGCCTTCGGCTCAGGTCATGATCCTGGAGTCCCGGGATCAAGTCCCGCATCGGGCTCCCTGCTCGGCAGGGAGTCTGCTTCTCCCTCTGACCCTCCTCCCTCTCATGCTCTCTGTCTCTCATTCTCTCTGTCTCAAATAAATAAATAAAATCTTTAAAAAAAAAAA
>NW_027999187.1:0-200 GCF_054177405.1 Leptonychotes weddellii
GGGGGCGCCTGGGTGGCTCAGTTGGTTAAGCGACTGCCTTCAGCTCAGGTCATGATCCTGGAGTCCCGGGATCGAGTCCCGCATCGGGCTCCCTGCTCGGCAGGGAGTCTGCTTCTCCCTCTGACCCTCCTCCCTCTCATGCTCTCTGTCTCTCATTCTCTCTGTCTCAAATAAATAAATAAAATCTTTAAAAAAAAAAA
>NW_027999188.1:0-200 GCF_054177405.1 Leptonychotes weddellii
CAAAAAAACAAAAAAACCCCAAACAATTGACCATACAGAGCCAGGATGGAAGCAGAAAAGCCAGTTAGAGGACTAATGCAGCAATCCTATAGACACGATGGCATCTTGGCCCAGCGTGGTTGTGGTAGACCTGGGCTGTCAGCTTCTGGGTCTATTTTGAAGATATAGCAAACAAGACTTCCTGAAGTTTTGGATATGTG
>NW_027999189.1:0-200 GCF_054177405.1 Leptonychotes weddellii
AATTTTTTTTTTAAAGATTTTATTTATTTATTTGACAGAGAAAGACACAGCGAGAGAGGGAACACAAACGGGGAGTGGGAGAGGGAGAAGCAGACTCCCTGCCGAGCAGGGAGCCCGATGCGGGACTCGATCCCGGGACTCCAGGATCATGACCTGAGCCGAAGGCAGTCGCTTAACCAACTGAGCCACCCAGGCGCCCC
>NW_027999190.1:0-200 GCF_054177405.1 Leptonychotes weddellii
GGGGCGCCTGGGTGGCTCAGTTGGTTAAGCGACTGCCTTCGGCTCAGGTCATGATCCTGGAGTCCCGGGATCGAGTCCCGCATCGGGCTCCCTGCTCGGCAGGGAGTCTGCTTCTCCCTCTGACCCTCCCCCCTCTCATGTACTCGCTCTCTCTCATTCTCTCTCTCTCAAATAAATAAATAAAATCTTAAAAAAAAAAA
>NW_027999191.1:0-200 GCF_054177405.1 Leptonychotes weddellii
GGGCGCCTGGGTGGCTCAGTTGGTTAAGCAACTGCTTTCGGCTCAGGTCATGATCCTGGAGTCCCTGGATCGAGTCCCGCATCGGGCTCCCTGCTCGGCAGGGAGCCTGCTTCTCCCTCTGACCCTCCCCCCTCTCATGTGCTCTCTCTCTCTCATTCTCTCTGTCTCAAATAAATAAATAAAATCTTTAAAAAAAAAAA
>NW_027999192.1:0-200 GCF_054177405.1 Leptonychotes weddellii
GCTCTTTGAGTGGGAGATGGCTTTGTTCTTCCCACGAATTCTCAGCAAATTTCATCTTGTAGTCTTAGATGATATAAGCAATCAGCTTTTTCTTTTCCCTGGACCTGGTTCACATGTGTCATGGATTTGTTCAGAGATTGGAAGTCAAGTATAATTTGGGTAATGATGTGTAGTATTTTGGGGCATTATCTACTTACGAA
>NW_027999193.1:0-200 GCF_054177405.1 Leptonychotes weddellii
CGCCTGGGTGGCTCAGTTGGTTAAGCGACTGCCTTCGGCTCAGGTCATGATCCTGGAGTCCCTGGATCGAGTCCCGCATCGGGCTCCCTGCTCGGCAGGGAGTCTGCTTCTCCCTCTGACCCTCCTCCCTCTCATGCTCTCTGTCTCTCATTCTCTCTCTCTCAAATAAATAAATAAAATCTTTAAAAAAAAAAAAAAAA
>NW_027999194.1:0-200 GCF_054177405.1 Leptonychotes weddellii
CATGATTCATTGTTCGTGCACAACACCCAGTGCTCCATGCAGAACGTGCCCTCCTCAATACCCACCACCAGGCCAACCCATCCTCCCACCCCCCTCCCCTCTAGAACCCTCAGTTTGTTTTTCAGAGTCCATCTTCTCTCATGGTTCGTCCACCCCTCCGATTTCCCCCGCTTCATTCCTCCCCTCCCGCTACCTTCTTC
>NW_027999195.1:0-1006 GCF_054177405.1 Leptonychotes weddellii
AAACTAATTAACACACATCTGAATAACCCCTAGGTCAGGGCACCTGGGTGGCTCAGTTGAAGAAGCATCTGCCTTCAGCTCAGGTCATGATCTCAGGGTCCTGGGATCAAGCCCCACATTTGGCTCCCTGCTCAGAGGGAAGGCTGCTTCCCCGCCAGCTCATGCTCTCTCTCTCTCTCAAATAAATAAAATCTTTAAACAACCCCTGGGTCAAAGAAGGACTGAAAAAAGAAATTAGAAAGTATTCTGAACTGAATACACATAACATGTTAGAATTTCTGAAGCCCTGCTATAGTGGCACTCATATGAGCATTTACAGCACTGAATGTATATTTTAAAAAAGAAGAAACGTCTTAAATTGATGACCTTTCGCTTCACCTTAAGAAATTAGTAAAACAGCAGTTAAAGTTTGATAACCTTTGGTTATGTACAAAATCTGACAGAGTTTTTTAAAAAGCTACTAGAACTAATAAATGAACTCATCAAGTTTGGAGGACAAAGAATCATTCTACAAAAATCAACTGTATTTCTACATATTAGCAATAAAAAACTAAAATTTAAGAATTAAAATTAATTTTAATTAATTAAAAAATTGAAACTGCATTGCAAAATAAAAAATAACCACAGGTAATATCATAAAGGATAAAAAGACCTATACACTAAAAACTACAAAATATTGCCAAGAAAATTAAAGAAGATTTATATAATTGGAGAGAGATACTCTGTTTGGGGTTGAAAAATTCAATATTGTTAAAATTAATGTGTACATTCAACATAATCCAAACCTGATCTCCAGAAGACCCACAGAGCTGTTTTTTTTTTTTTTTTTTTTTTTTTAGAAAATGACAAGCTGACTCTAAAATTCATGTGGAAAACATAAATAAATAAAATAAATACAATTCATGTTCTGGAAACACAAAGGATCTAGAATAGAATAGCAAAAGAACCCTGAAAAAGAACAAAACTGGAGGACTAACTCTAACTACCTGATTTCAAAAATTATCAT
>NW_027999196.1:0-200 GCF_054177405.1 Leptonychotes weddellii
CGCCTGGGTGGCTCAGTTGGTTAAGCGACTGCCTTCGGCTCAGGTCATGATCCTGGAGTCCCGGGATCGAGTCCCGCATCGGGCTCCCTGCTCGGCAGGGAGTCTGCTTCTCCCTCTGACCCTCCTCCCTCTCATGCTCTCTGTCTCTCATTCTCTCTCTCTCAAATAAATAAATAAAATCTTTAAAAAAAAAAAAATAA
>NW_027999197.1:0-200 GCF_054177405.1 Leptonychotes weddellii
AAAAAAAAAAAAAAAAAAAAGAGCCTGGAGCCCAAATGGGGAGGGAAAAACTAACACACCTGAAAAAGAAAATTAATATCTAGGTTGGGAATAAAATAGGAAAGGAATAAAATGAAGTCTCACAGATCTTTCCATGACCCAGCCCCCAAGGCTCTTTCTTTCCTGGACTTACTCGGAGGCTGGAATCTCTTATCTTTGCT
>NW_027999198.1:0-200 GCF_054177405.1 Leptonychotes weddellii
AAAAAAAAAAAAATTTTTTTTTTGACTTATCCAAAATTTGAACTTGTCATTTTTCCTACTAGTCCTGCTGTTCCTTCTGTATCCTGGTTTGAGAAGTGGAATGGTTTGGGAGCTACTGACCTAGAGTTGTGAGTTATTCTTGGCAGCTCTTTGTTACTTGTTTCATCAACAGCAGTTGTGCTCAACAGGAATGATTTTGT
>NW_027999199.1:0-200 GCF_054177405.1 Leptonychotes weddellii
GAGAGAAGATGGACTCTGAAAAACAAACTGAGGGTTCTAGAGGGGAGGGGGGTGGGAGGATGGGTTGGCCTGGTGGTGGGTGTTGAGGAGGGCACGTTCTGCATGGAGCACTGGGTGTTGTGCACGAACAATGAATCATGGAACACTTCATCTAGAACTAATGATGTAATGTATGGGGATTAACATAAGAATAAAAAAAA
>NW_027999200.1:0-200 GCF_054177405.1 Leptonychotes weddellii
AGGGCGCCTGGGTGGCTCAGTTGGTTAAGCAACTGCCTTCGGCTCAGGTCATGATCCTGGAGTCCCGGGATCGAGTCCCGCATCGGGCTCCCTGCTCGGCAGGGAGTCTGCTTCTCCCTCTGACCCTCCCCCCTCTCATGCTCTCTCTATCTCATTCTCTCTCAAATGAATAAATGAAATCTTTAAAAAAAAAAAAAAAA
>NW_027999201.1:0-200 GCF_054177405.1 Leptonychotes weddellii
AGAGACGATGGACTCTGAAAAACAAACAGGGTTCTAGAGGGGAGGGGGGTGGGGGGATGGGTTAGCCTGGTGGTGGGTATTGAGGAGGGCACGTTCTGCATGGAGCACTGGGTGTTATGCACAAACAATGAATCATGGAACACTTCATCTAAAACTAATGATGTAATGTATGGGGATTAACATAAGAATAAAAAAAAAAA
>NW_027999202.1:0-200 GCF_054177405.1 Leptonychotes weddellii
ATTTTTTTTTTAAAGATTTTATTTGTTTATTTGAGAGAGAGAGAGAATGAGAGAGAGAGAGAGCACATGAGAGGGGGGAGGGTCAGAGGGAGAAGCAGACTCCCCGCCGAGCAGGGAGCCCGATGCGGGACTCGATCCCGGGACTCCAGGATCATGACCTGAGCCGAAGGCAGTCGCTTAACCAACTGAGCCACCCAGGC
>NW_027999203.1:0-200 GCF_054177405.1 Leptonychotes weddellii
TATGGGGCGCCTGGGTGGCTCAGTTGGTTAAGCGACTGCCTTCGGCTCAGGTCATGATCCCAGGGTCCTGGGATCGAGTCCCACATCGGGCTCCCGGCTCAGCAGGAAGCCTGCTTCTCCCTCTCCCACTCCCCCTGCTTGTGTTCCTGCTCTCGCTGTCTCTGTCTCTGTCAAATAAATAAATAAAATCTTTAAAAAAA
>NW_027999204.1:0-200 GCF_054177405.1 Leptonychotes weddellii
GGTGGCTCAGTTGGTTAAGCAACTGCCTTCGGCTCAGGTCATGATCCTGGAGTCCCGGGATCGAGTCCCATATCGGGCTCCTTGCTCAGCAGGGGGTCTGCTTCTCCCTCTGATCCTCCCCCCTCTCATGCTCTCTCTCTCTGTCTCATTCTCTCTCTCAAATAAATAAATAAAATCTTTAAAAAAAAAAAAAAAAAAAA
>NW_027999205.1:0-200 GCF_054177405.1 Leptonychotes weddellii
TTGGGCGCCTGGGTGGCTCAGTTGGTTAAGCGACTGCCTTCGGCTCAGGTCATGATCCTGGAGTCCCGGGATCGAGTCCCGCATCGGGCTCCCCGCTCAGCAGGGAGTCTGCTTCTCCCTCTGGCCTTCCTCCCTCTCATGCTCTCTGTCTCTCATTCTCTCTCTCTCAAATAAATAAATAAAATCTTTAAAAAAAAAAA
>NW_027999206.1:0-12133 GCF_054177405.1 Leptonychotes weddellii
AAAAAATCATGTCTTAACTAATCTTGGATGTTGTCTCTTCATCGTGTACATGAAGCTCCAGTATATTTATAGACATTCATCTTCTAAACAATAGACCCTTCATATGTTCTTCAAACCAATCAAATTTGGGATCCTCAACATTTTCTGTGTCAATAAAATAAGGTATGGAATTAGCAGATTCAACGAAGACTTATGATTTCCTTGTCACTGGGTATCTAGATGTCATTTGGATTGGGTTTAGGAGATGGGGAAGTATAGATGTTTCTTGTCCTGAGTCTCTTAAGAGTAGAGATATAGAAGGGAGAATGAGATCAAGAAGAGTCTGGCGGTTGACTATAGAGTACCACCAGTTGCCGAGGTAGTGGTATTAACTGGATTTGGGGCAGTCCAGGTATCCTGGGAGGAGTTACTTGAAAGTGTTACAACAGTTGTTTGATTTGAATAAATCTGTGTGTGTAGGAGCAGCACCAGAAGCAGCAGCCCCCATCCCAGACCGGCCACCTTCACTCTGCCCAGATCTGCTCCATTGACGCTGGTGTATGGCGCACCTCCCTGGATGCCAAGGTGAGTGGAGAACTGCTGGCTTGGGGTGGGTGCAGGCAAGGTCCCTAGTCAACATCTTTTTTTTTTTAAGATTTATTTATTTATTTTAAAGAGAGAGATAGGGCGGGGGGAAGGGCAGAGAGAGAGGGAGAGAAAATTTCAAGCAGACTCCCTGTTGAGCGGGAGCTCCTTATGGGCTGAATCCCACAATCCTGAGATTACAGACCTGAGCTGAAATGGAGAGTCGGTTCCTTAACCAACTGAGCCACCCAGGTACCCCTTAACCAACACATTAATAGAAATTTTTATGGAGCTTGACAAGATGGTTCCAAAATTGAGAAAAGAAATATCTAAAGATATCTGAGAAATTTCCTTTGATTTTTATTTTTAAAAGGAAGCAGAATGGGCTGGACTGCCATTTAACATATTCTAAATAGGTAACATATGGAATGAAGTAGTATTGGTGCCAAAAAGGCTAATTTAGCACTACAACAGAAAAGAGTATAGAAAAAAACACTAATGTAGATGGAAAGATGGCATTTCCAGGCAGTAGGAATAGAAAAAGTGACCATTAGTGTACAAGAAATTAAATTACATTCTAACTCACTAAACTCGAAAGCAATTGCAGAAAAAGTTTATTTCTTAAGGTTTATACTGAAATAATAAAAGAACAAAAACCTTAAATGGTTAAAACAAATTGCACCAAACTAGAGAGAGTTGTAATATATGTGGAAGGATTCATATACCTATTTCATAAAAAATAAAAATTTGTTGGGGTGCCTGGGTGGCTCAGTTAAGTGACTCTTGATTTTGGCTTAGGTCATGATCTCAGGGTCATGAGTTCAAGTCCTGAGTTGGGCTATGCACTTGGTGTGGAGCCTACTTAAGATTATCTCTCTCCCTCTTTCTCTGCCCCTCCCCCATCCTCCCTCTCTAAAAAAAAAGTTGTTCAAAAATAATGAGAAAAAAAAACAAATTCCATCATAAAATTGGGTCAAAGGTATGAAAAAATAATGTCTAGAAAGGAAGGTAAAAATGTTTAAAATGGTGAAAAATACTCAACTTCACTGAATGATTCATAATGTGTAAATTAACATAAGAATGAATTAATTTTTCTCCCAATAGACTGGCCAAACTTTTAACTATAAACCAAGCTTTATTGATAAGTGGGGGAATGCATGCCATTATTTATTATTAGTGGAGGTGTAAAGTGGTACAAAATTTGAAAAGAAATTTAGTAATAGTTTTCACTTTAATATATTTCATACCATTAAACTGAGAATATTTACCACCAGGAATTGAAAATGCTCATCAATAGAAGACTGGTGAAATATTCTTCTGTATATCCATAGCTTTGTATAGTACCCAATCATTTACATTTTTTAGATTGGGGTGAAATATACATAATATAAAATTTACTATCATAATCATTTTTTAGTGTACAGTTCAGTAGTGTTAAGTACATTCACACTGTGGTGAAACCAATCTCCAGACTGTTTTCATCTTGTAAAACTGAAACTTGGTACCCATTAAATAACAACTCTGCATTTGTCCCTCCCCCAGCTCTTGACAGCCACTATTCTATATTCTGTTTGTGTGAATCTGACTACTCTAGATACTTCATGTAAGTGGAATCATATAGTATTTGTATTTTTGTGACTGGCGTATTTCATGTAGCATAATGTTCTCACATTTCATCCACATGATAGCATGTATCAGAATTTCCTTCCTTTTTAAGACTGAATAATATTCCATTATATATATATATATATACCACATTTAGGGGGTTTTTGTTTATCCATGTATCTGCTGGTGGACACTTGGGTTGCTTCTACCTTTTGGCTATTGTGAATAATGCTGCTATGAACATGGGTGTATAAATAGCTCTTGGTAACCCCATTTTCAATTCTTTTGGGTAGAATTTCTGGATCATATGGTAATTCTATTTTTAATTTTTGAGATATCACCATACTGTTTTCTATAGTGGCTGCACCATTTTACATTCCCATCAACAGTACACAAAGTTTCCAATTTCTCCACATCCTTGTCAGCACTTGTTATTTTCTCTTTGATTTTTGGTAGTTGCCATCCTAATTGGCATGAGGTGGTATCTTGTGGGTTTGATTTGCATTTGATTAATGATTCACTATGTTGAGAATATTTTCATGTGCTTGTTGGTCATTAGTATAACTTCTTGGAGAAATGTCCTTTTATTAGATTGTGGTGAAATATACATAATATAAAATTATATTTTTATTATCAGATTTTGTTATTGTTGCTATTGTTGTTGTTGTTGAGTTATAGGAGTTCTTTATATATTCTGGATATTAAACCCTCATTAGAGATATGATTTGCAAATATTTTCTCTAGTTCCATAGGTTACCCTTTTACTGTTGATTCTGTTCTTTGGTGCACAGTTTTTCATTTAGTTTTCATGATAGTTTTACCTCTTACATTTAGATCTTTGATCCATTTTGAGTTAATTTTTATATATGGTAGGTAAGGGTCCACATTCATTCTTTCACATGTGGATATCCAGTTTTCCCAACACCATTTATTGAAGAGACTATGCTTTTCCCAGTCAATGGTCTTGGCATCCTTGTCAAGAATCAGCTGACCATCTACATGTGAGACCATATTTCTGGGCTTTCTATTCTTTTTCATTGGTGTATGTCTGTCTTTATGTCAGTACCACACTGTTTTGATCACATAGTTTGTTTTGAAACCATATGATTTCACTCGTATGTGGAATTTAAGAAACAAAACAGATGAACATAGGGGAAGGGAAGGAAAACTAAAATAAGATAAAAACAGAGAGGGAGGCAAATCATAGGAGACTCAACTATAGAGAACAAACTGAGGGTTGCTGGAGGGGAGGTGGGTGGGAGAATTGGGCTAAATGGGTGATCGGCATTAAGAAGGGCCCTTGTGATGAGCACTGGGTGTTATATGTAAGTGATGAATCACTAAATTCTACTCCTGAAACACATACTACACTATATGTTAACTAACTTGAATTTAAATAAAAACTTGGAAGAAAAAAGAAAGAAAGAAATCAGGGAGTGTGAGACTTTGCTCTCCAACTTTGTTTTGTTTTTTTTTTTAAGATTGTTTTGGCTATTTATGGTCCCTTGAGATTCCATATGAATTTTAGGATGGATTATTGTATTTCTGCAAAACATACCATTGGACTTTTGATAGGGATTGCATTAAATCTGTAGATTGCTTTGGGTAGTATTGATATCTTAACAGTATGAAGCCTTCCAATCCATGCTCACAGGATTTCTTTCCATGTATTTACGTACTCTAATCTCCTTCAGCAACATTTTGTAGTTTTTAGTTTACAAGTCTTTTGCTTCCTTGGTTAAGTTTATTTCTTAGTATTTTATTCTTTTTGATGCTATTATAAGTGGAATTATTTTTCTTAATTTCCTTTTCATATAGTTCATTGTATATAGAAACTCAAATATTTTTTGTACAGTCATATATTTTTTAAAAGGTAGACATTATGAACACAGAAAAATCTCTCAGATACATTACTGAATAAAAACAAGTACATATTTCAGAATTCAGTAAGATACAATTTATGAAGAAATCTCTTTATACATTTATATACTACCACTCTATAATGAGGTTTTTTTCACATTTGCCCACAATGGTGGACCACAATATTCCTATGTGATATTGTGATTTATAATAAATATATATTTTGGTCTTTGTCCATGGTTCCTGGCTCACAGCTCCCAAAACCCTTGGAATTTCCTAATTGATGAGAGCAATGGGAGCATCTTTTGTTATAGTGTTTGGTCTCTTGATCTCAGTTCTTGAAATTTCTTCAGTCATAAAGGTGAAATGGGTGTCTTGATATTTATAAATGCCCCTTTCAACCACAATTGAGTTTAATAAGGTGGCTTTTGGAACTCCTCTAAAAGATGGAGGCAGGGGGCTGTTTGCCAAGGGAACCAATCCTGCTTAGAGGGTTAGAAGTTTCAGCCTACCCCTGATTTTGGGAGATGGAAGAGGAGTTGTAGGCTGAATCAATCACCAATGGGCAGTGTTTCAATCTATCATGCCTATGTAATGAAGCCTCCATAAAAAGCAAAAGGACAGGGTTTGGACAGCCTCCACGCTGGTGAACCAGATGCAATGACATGCTGTTGAGCCAGGCCCAATCAGATTCCAAGCAGATAAAAGCTCCTTTGGAACCTTGCCCTATATATCTTTTCATCTGGCTATTAATTTGTGTCCTTTAATATCCTTTGTAATTAACTGGTAATAATCTAGTGAGTAAACTGGTTTCCTGAGTTCTGTGAGCCACTCTAGCAAATTAATTGAATCCAAAGAGGAGGTCACAGGAACCTCTGACTTGGAGTCAGTTGGTCAAATGAGAGGTGACAACCTGCCCTTTTGATTGACATCTGAAGTGGGGGCAGTCTTGTAAGGCTGAGCCCTTTATTTGTGGAATCTGAGTGAGGCTGTTTCTGGATAGAGAATGTCTGGATAGAGACACCTAGCTGGTGTCTGGAGAAATTCTTGACATGGTTTTTTCCACCCATAAGAATTGGTGTCAGAATTGTATTCTGTTTTAGAAAAGGGGCTTTCAGTCTTTTCCTGTTTCAGTCCTTCTCTCCTAGAAAAACATTCCCACTTGCTCTGTATCTTGTGTTTTCAGCTTATCTATTGTAATTTAGTCAAGCGTGGGCCAAAGGCACTTGACTTTGATTATGAAATTTATAACTTCTTATACGGTGGGGATATTTTGTGAATAGGTTTTTGAAAAGAAGATATAACAATCAGTAGCTGCATTATTTATTTTTTTATTTTTTTGAAGATTTTATTTATTTATTTGAGAGAGAGAGCAAGCACATGAGTGGGGGTGAGGGAGGAGCAGATGGAGAGGGAGAGGGAGAAGCAGACTCCCGGTTGAATGGGGAGCCCAGTGCAGGGCTAGATCCCAGGACCTCGAGATCATGACCTCAGTCGAAGGCAGATGCTTAACGGACTGAGCCACCCAGGCGCCCTGAGTAGCTGTTTTAAAATAAATGTAAATACAGCTATAGGCCCCATGTGAAGTGGGCAACAGTGGAGGAGGAAGGGCAGAGGAGAATTGTAGTCATTGGGACCACCTATATTTAGTGGTATCAAGTTCATGATGGAATCATCCATGTTGATAGAAGGGTCTGACTGGGGATTCTCTGGGGCTATTCTGTTTATCAGGAGTGCTGACATCTGGGAAGGAAAACCTATATGAGAAAGGGGATACTGATGAAGTCATTCATTCCCTGGGAAACAATGTTTTCAAAGGTCTTGGGTTTGTTGTAACAATCTCATACAAATGAGGTTAACCCTAGGAGACTCTGCCTCAGCTGGAAAGTGATTCACATTGTATGTCATAGAAAAATACTACAGATGTGTTAGTCCAAAATGAGACGTTGGTAATATTAAGAGAAGTTATGCGTCAATATCTTAGTGACTCAGGGGGATTTTTAAAAATGAGATTGTTGAAACACAGTCTTTACATCAAAAGATGGATAAATTAGACAATTAGACTAGATCAAATTTTCATAGATTTCTCATCAAGAACCAAGGAAGACTGACAGTGGAACAAAATCTCTAAAGTGCTAAAAGAAAAGAACTGTCAACTTGGAATTCTATATCTATATCCAGGGAAAATATCCTTCAAGAATGAAAGTAAAAGTAAGCCATGCATTCTCAACTAGGGCAATAATTGACCCCAAGAGGGATAAATAGTTCTGTTGTTTTGTTTTGTTTTGCGGGGTGTGGAGAGGCACAAAACATCTTATTATAATGGTTTGTGGCCTCTACAGCTCAACCCTGCCCTACAAAATCTTATTTATTAGTATTTAATTTTCCTTATTAGCAAGAAACTAAATTACACTGTAATTACATAAGCATGATATATGTATATTTGTATGCAATTAATTATTTAATTTAGTTTTCTCTTTGAAGGGGCAATAATGAAAAAAGTTTGAGCAACACAATAAACTATATAGAAAGGGCCTTAAAACCCTTTTGCGCTATAGTTTAACATTACTCTCTAGGGAAGAATATGGGATTTGAGTTTGAAGAGGAACGTTAAATTTTTGTCTTATTTATCTCACTATTGAATATTTTACATAAAAAAATTTATTCTCGGGACACCTGGGTAGCTCAGTCAGTTAAGTGGCTGCCTTCGGCCCAGGTCATGATCTCAGTGTCCTCGGATGGAGCCCCACATCAGGCTCACTGCTCAGCGGGGAGCCTGCTTCTCCCTCTGCCTCTGCCAACTCCCCCTGCTGTGCTCATGCTCTCTCTCTCTCTGACAAATAAATAAATAAAACCTAAAAAAGAATGAAGGTAAAACGAGGACATTCTCAGATCAAGGGAAATACAAGACTCTGTGGCCAGTAGTCCTATTCTATAGAAATGTTAAAGAAAGTTCTTCAGACTGAAGGGAAATGGTACAGAGGGAACATTGGAACTTCAGGAATGAAGGAGCAGCCACAGAAATGGTAAATATCTGGTTAAATATAATAGACTAGTTTTCTCTTCTTAAGTTATTTGAAATATATACAAATACTGAAAACAAAAATTATCACATTTTCTAGGTTTTTTTTTTTTTTTACTTTTAATTCTGAAATAATTTCAGGAGCACAGAAGTTGCAAAAAAAACATGTACAAGGTTGTCCTGTTTATCTTTCATCCAGCCTCTCCCAATGGTGACATCTTGCATAACTGTAGTACACTATCAATATCAGAAAAATGACATTGGTACAATCCATAAAGCATACTCAGATTTCACCAACAGCATTACTCAATTTGGACTGCATGGCGGGTGGTCTATGATGCTTCTACCCAGTCTTCCCTTCTCCATCACTAGGGGTCAGATTTGTGTTGTGGTCTGAAGCTCTTTCAGCCTTCCCCATTTTCTCCCACAGGCATTTCCCCTAATAAAATCCTGCAGGTTTAATCCTACTTGACATGTGCTTCTTAGAGGACCCAGACTAATGCATCCTATTTTTGTGTGTTATTAGTTAATCCATCCTGGACAATGGGATTCAGCCTGAGCCAGAAGCATTTGGGATTCATTGACTGTTGTAACTGTCCCTCCTTCAAGGAGTGCTGTGGGTCCCCAGGAGAGGAGTTCAGGCTGGAAGGAAGGCTTACTGTGATCAGCTTTGCTTGCTTTATCATGTCAATGCTGTAATCACTCATGCAGATAAAAAGGGTGGGTCTGGGAAGTTTCAGGGGCTCCTCTGTTCATCTGGTCACCAGAGGGCTGCATTGGTAAGTTTGTGGAATAGAGTTGAGCAGGGAGTGGAGAGTGATGAGCTCATTCATTTCTTGGGATGCAGTGTATTGAAGGCCACTGGGCTTAATCCCAGGTCACTCACATAGTACCTCTGTGAATTTAAAATATAAGTGACTTCACCTTCCTAAACTTGTTTCCCCAGTTGAAAAATAATAATAATCTCTACCTCACAAGGCTGTGGTGAAGATTCACTAAAAGCTTATCTATAAACCACAAAGCTTGTTGCAATGTAATGTTCAAGGGATGGGAACTGCTGTTATTTAGAAAAGTAATTCAGACCATGTAACTGTACTGCTCAGAACCCTTCTATGATTCCCCAGTGCAGGTGGGACAAATCCCACATCCTCAGTAACCCTGACCTAGGGAGACTTCTAGGAACAGGTATTACCTCTTATAGACCTGGCAAAAACAGCCCTTGTCTTGAGTCCCTTCATTGAGTTCTGCACCTCTCAAACTTTAATAGGTATACAGTGATCTTGTTAAAATACAGATTCTGATTCAACAGGATTGGGGTAGGGCTTAAGATCCTGCATTTCTAACAAGCTCCCAGATGATGCTGATATTACAGGTCTGTAAATAAGACTTAGCAAGCCTCTAAAAGGGTCTCTCTTTTGTTCTTTTGTATGTGCTCCCCCACTGGGCATGGAGTCTGCAATTCAAAAGTGTCATGACCATCTAGAATATGTGCCCAGTTCCAAATCATACCCCATGTACCAGGGACCACAGAATTTTCTAACACACGGCCCTGATCCTGCATGGCCCCTTCCCTGAATTCATCCTCCTTAGGGCAGAACGTGCTGTCAATGTGCACCCTTCCTTGGCCCAAGAGGTGACTGTGGGTCAAAAGGGTGTCAACAGAGCCTGGACCTAGGCATGCAGACAGGGGTGCAGGGGTGAAGAGAATGGAGGGGGTGGGACTAGCTCTCCCTCCACTGCCATGTTCTGTGGAACTTCAGAGAACTCAAGAATTCAAAATTTGCATCTCAACTTCCAGGAAAATGTATCTGTCAAGGTGAGCAAATAGAACTAATATTTTACTTAAGAGTTTGATAGCTTAATTTACAATTTTTAAATACTTAGCTATATGGTATGTGGGCCTCCATTGGTATTCTTGTCTTGGCCTTGAAAATGGCACCTGCTGAGCTCTCCCCTCATCTTTGCTGTCTGTGTTCTGGCCATCCTAGGTTTCCGTCAATTATTTGAGCAAGTAATGAGCTGCCTGTTTCCAGGTGTTTGCACCTGCTCATCTCCACCATTATCTCCTACTTAACACTACTCATTACCCACTGCCTGTCTTGTCTCAGTTTAAACAGGAACATGTAGAAGCTGACTTCTCTTAACAACTTCACAGTGTTACCTTAGCTCTTTTTTAGCACGATGTGCTTTTTCTTTTAAAAGCAATTACAATCTTATTTACCCATTTCTTTTTTCTTTTTTAAATTTAATTTAATTTTATTATGTTATGTTAGGCACCATACAGTACATCATTAGTTTTTGTTGTAGTGTTCCATGATTCATTGTTTTCGTATAACACCCAGTGCTCCATTTATTTTTCTGCTCCTGCTTTATTGTTCCTTTATTTCACCTTTGGAAACAATTGGCTATGAGGAGGTGATGTGTCAGTGGGAGGAGAATATAGATTAATTTTGCTTTTGCTTGGAAAGGGTTTACAAGAGAGGGAAGGAGGGAGGGAGGGAGAGACAGGGTAAGAGACAGAGGCAGTTACTATGAAAGGTTGGATAATCTAGGGCAACAGTTCTCAAAAAGCATGATCTGAAAGCTCATGGGGGTCCCTGGGATCTTTTCAGGGGGGTTAAATAATATAATAATATCAAGATGTTTACTTTTAACTGCCATTTTATCACAAATGTACAGAGGAATACATTTAGAAGAACTTCATGGGGCACCTGGGAGGCTCAGTCAGTTAAGCATCTGACTCTTGATTTCAGCTCAGGTCGTGATCTCAGGCTTGTGGGGTGGCGGGGGCGGGGGGCTTGCAAGGTTGTGATCTCAGGGCTGGGCATGGAGCCTGCTTAAAATTTTTTCTCTCCCTCTGCCCCTCCTCCCCCTAACAAAACAAAAAACAAAAAACAACCTTATATTTGGGCGCCTGGGTGGTTCAGTTGGTTAAGTGTCTGACTCTTAATCTGGCTTAGGTCATGATTCTGGGTCATGAGATGGAGCCCTGCATGGGGTTCTGCGCTGGGTGTGAAGCCTGTTTAAGATTCTCTCCCTCTTGCTCTGCCCCTCCCCCCTGCTCTCTCTCTCAAAAAAAATGACATACATAAAAAATAGAAGAACTTCATGACTCCAACTGATTATTTGTAAACCAATATTTTACAAATAACCAGTATGTGCTGTTACAAAAACATGCATGGGTAAAAGATCCCCTCAAAGGACAATGCAGACCAATGGATTTTAATATGATAGTTTATGCAAACTTCACTTATATAATTTCAAGTATCACATAGCAACTAATTTTTTTTTTTTAAATTACCACTTGTTGAGATTGTCTGGTAGTTTCAAAGAATATCCACAATTAGACTATTAGAATACTATTAGACTATTAGAATACTCCTTTCTTTTCTAACACCATAGACTATTAGAATACTCCTTTCTTTTCTAACACCATAACTGCATAAAGCCAGATTTCAACATGATGTACATAAGGTTAGTTTCAACAAAAACAGTATGTCATAAAAGGTAAATGCAAAAGCAGGAGAGAATTGGTGGTTGTCAGAGGGGAAGTGGGTGGGGGGATGGGCAAAATAGGTGAAGTAAATTAAGAGGTATAAACTTTCAGTTATAAAATAAATAATTCATGGACATGAGAAGTACAGCATAGGGAATATAGTCAATAAAATTGTAATAACATTGTATGATGACTACACTTATTGTGGTGAGCATTAAGTAATGTATAGAATTGTCGAATCACTATGTTGTGCACCTGAAACTAATATAACATTGTATGTCAACTATATTTCATTTTTTTTAAAGATTTTATTTATTTATTAGAGAGAGAGAGTGAGAGAGAGAGCGCAAGAGGGGGTAGGGTTAGAGGGAGAAGCAGACTCCCCGCCGAACAGGGAGCCCGATGTGGGACTCGACCCCGGGACTCCGGGATCATGACCTGAGCCGAAGGCAGTCGCTTAACCAACTGAGCCACCCAGGCACCCTGTATGTCAACTATATTTCAAAAAAGAAAAAAAAAGTAGAAGAGAACTCTGTCTTCTGTTAAGCCAAAGTTACTATAATGTAAAACAATGATATTCTTCTTACTTTTTTTGTGGAAAATATAATTAACTTGTAATGCATTTATCATTTTATTCTGAAATGAATAAATATTTTTTAATTTCTCAATTTTAATTTCTAAAGTGGTAAATGTCTGTAGGTATAACCTACAGCAACAAAAGCTCCTTGGAGTCCTCAATAATTTTTAAGAATGTAAAGAGGTTGCCACCAAATGTTTGAAAAGCAATAATAGAGGGTGGGCCAAGGACTGACATTTAATTGAAGGAAAATTAAACTTAGCTAAACATCAGTTCTTTAATATAATCCTCAGAGTAAGTGCAGTAATACTTTTATGCACTAACGTATAATAATATTAGAATGTTATTCAATATAATAGTCATAAAAATGATGATATTTGGAGATGTTTTCTATGTATCAGATGTTTTTTATTTATTTATTTATTTAATTTAGTTTAATTTAATTATGTTATGTTAGTCACCATACATCATTAGTTTTTGATGTAATGTTCCATGATTCATTGTTTCCGTATAACACCCAGTGCTCCATGCAGTACGTGCCCTCCTTAATACCCACCACCGGGCTAACCCATCTCCCTGCCCGCCTCCCCTCTAAAACCCTCAGTTTGTTTCTCGGAGTCCATAGTCTCTCACGGTTCGTCTCCCCCTCCGATTCCCGCTCCCCTCCTTTTCCCCTTCCTTCTCCTAATGTTCTCCATGCTATTCCTTATGTTCCACAAATAAGTGAAACCATATGATAATTGACTTTCTCTGCTTGACTTATTTCACTTAGCATAATCTCCACCAGTCCCATCCATGTTGATGTAAAAGTTGGGTATTCATCCTTTCTGATGGCTGACTAATATTCCATTTTATATATGGACCACATCTTCTTTATCCATTCATCTGTTGAAGGGCATCTCAGCTCTTTCCACAGTTTGGCTATTGTGGACGTTGCTGCTATGAACATTCGGGTGCATATGACCCTTCTTTTCATTACATCTGTTTCTTTGGGGTAAATACCAGTAGT
>NW_027999207.1:0-1006 GCF_054177405.1 Leptonychotes weddellii
TAACTGGGTGATGGGCATTAAAAAGGGCACATGATGTAATGAGCACTGGGTATTATATGCAACTGATGAATCACTGACCTCTACTTCTGAAACTAATAATACATTATATGTTAATTAATTGGATTTAAATTAAAAAAGAAAAAAATTTATTTCTAGTTGTTGTTTATCAGCCTGTCTCTCTCCTCATTCATCCCGTCTCTTCTTGGTTCTCTGATGTTGACCTCAATGCTGTAAAATTGATTTTAAGAAATTTAGCTACAATTGGGGTGCCTGGCTGGCTCAGGTGGGAGACCGTGTGACTCTTGATCTCAGGGTCATGAGTTCAAGCCCTACATTGGGTGTGAAGCCTACTTTTAAAAAAATAGAAAAAAAAAGAAATTTAGCTACAATATAATCTCCTAAATGTGTCTCATTTGGGAATATTCAAATAGATTGTGGGGGGAAAAGGTCTATGGAATAAAACGTGTTCAAAGAAATCTATTTTGACAATAAACACATAGAAAGGTGCTCAACATCATTACTAACCAATGAAATGAAAACTCAAACCACAATGAGATACTTATACAACTACTAGATTGGTGAAATTTTAAAGTTTAGTAATATCAAGTGTTGGCAAGAATGTGGAGCAACAGGAATTCTCATCAAAGACAGATGGGAATACAAATGGGTATAACCACAATTTGGCTTTATCTAGGAAAATTGAGGATATCCACACCTTATGACCTTGTGATTCCACTCCTAGGTATACCCCTAGAGAAACACATATAGGGGTACCTGGGGTGGCTCAGTTGGTTGAATGTCTGACTTTGATCTCAGCTCAAGTCTTGATCTCAAGGTTTTGAGTTTGAGCCCAGCGTCGAGCTCCATGCTGGGTGTGGAGCCTACTTAAAAAAGAGAGAGAGAAAGAGAAATACATACATATGCATCAGATCCATGTATAAGAATGTTTATAGGGGCGCCTGGGTGGCTCAGTTGGTTAAGCATCTGACTTCGGCTCAGGTCATGA
>NW_027999208.1:0-200 GCF_054177405.1 Leptonychotes weddellii
ATTTTTTTTTTTTTTTTAAGATTTTATTTATTTGCAAGAGAGAGAATGAGAGACAGAGAGCATGAGAGGGAGGAGGGTCAGAGGGAGAAGCAGACTCCCTGCTGAGCAGGGAGCCCGATGCGGGACTCGATCCCGGGACTCCAGGATCATGACCTGAGCCGAAGGCAGTCGCTTAACCAACTGAGCCACCCAGGCGCCCC
>NW_027999209.1:0-200 GCF_054177405.1 Leptonychotes weddellii
GGGCACCTGGGTGGCTCAGTCGTTAAGCGTCTGCCTTCGGCTCAGGTCATGATCCCAGCGTCCTGGGATCGAGCCCCGCATCAGGCTCTCTGTTCAAAAGGGAGCCTGCTTCTCCCTCTCCCACTCTGCCAGCTTGTGTTCCCTCTCTCACTGTCTCTCTCTGTCAAATAAATAAATAAAATCTTTAAAAAAAAAAAAAA
>NW_027999210.1:0-200 GCF_054177405.1 Leptonychotes weddellii
AGGGCGCCTGGGTGGCTCAGTTGGTTAAGCGACTGCCTTCGGCTCAGGTCATGATCCTGGAGTCCCGGGATCGAGTCCCGCATCGGGCTCCCTGCTCGGCAGGGAGCCTGCTTCTCCCTCTGACCCTCCCCCCTCTCATGTGCTTTCTCTCTCTCTCATTCTCTCTGTCTCAAATAAATAAATAAAATCTTTAAAAAAAA
>NW_027999211.1:0-200 GCF_054177405.1 Leptonychotes weddellii
AGAGACGATGGACTCTGAAAAACAAACAGGGTTCTAGAGGGGAGGGGGGTGGGAGGATGGGTTAGCCTGGTGGTGGGTATTGAGGAGGGCACATTCTGCATGGAGCACTGGGTGTTATGCACAAACAATGAATCATGGAACACTTCATCTAAAACTAATGATGTAATGTATGGGGATTAACATAAGAATAAAAAAAAAAA
>NW_027999212.1:0-200 GCF_054177405.1 Leptonychotes weddellii
ATATTCAAATAAATAGGTTTGATATAGCTTTGTCTTTGTGCATTCATATAGCATTTAACTAAAATTAAGATCAGTTATTTTTTAATGAATTTTATAAATTAGAAATGTAAAATCTATTATATGTTATATATCAAAATTGTTTTATCATATGCTAGAACATAGTAAATACTTTTAAAGGAATAAAACATCATTTTTTTAGG
>NW_027999213.1:0-200 GCF_054177405.1 Leptonychotes weddellii
GCTAAAAAAATGATGTTTTATTCCTTTAAAAGTATTTACTATGTTCTAGCATATGATAAAACAATTTTGATATATAACATATAATAGATTTTACATTTCTAATTTATAAAATTCATTAAAAAATAACTGATCTTAATTTTAGTTAAATGCTATATGAATGCACAAAGACAAAGCTATATCAAACCTATTTATTTGAATAA
>NW_027999214.1:0-200 GCF_054177405.1 Leptonychotes weddellii
AGGGCGCCTGGGTGGCTCAGTTGGTTAAGCGACTGCCTTCGGCTCAGGTCATGATCCTGGAGTCCCGGGATCGAGTCCCGCATCGGGTTCCCTGCTCGGCAGGGAGTCTGCTTCTCCCTCTGACCCTCCTCCCTCTCATGCTCTCTGTCTCTCATTCTCTCTGTCTCAAATAAATAAATAAAATCTTTAAAAAAAAAAAA
>NW_027999215.1:0-200 GCF_054177405.1 Leptonychotes weddellii
AGAGACGATGGACTCTGAAAAACAAACTGAGGGTTCTAGAGGGGAGGGGGGTGGGAGGATGGGTTGGCCTGGTGGTGGGTATTGAGGAGGGCACGTTCTGCATGGAGCACTGGGTGTTGTGCACGAACAATGAATCATGGAACACTTTATCTAGAACTAATGATGTAATGTATGGGAATTAACATAAGAATAAAAAAAAT
>NW_027999216.1:0-200 GCF_054177405.1 Leptonychotes weddellii
CTCATTAATTTGCTGATGCCTCACTTGGGGAAGGAGTCCTCAGGGTCAGTTTTTTGTTTTGCCAGCACACCAGAGAACAGGCTTATTGGGTTTCTCCACCAAGAGGTATACTGTCTCAGACTCACCACCTTTACTGAGCACTCTATAACACCAAGAGTCTCTTACGAGAGTCTGAATTTCATTATAGTTAGGTGGGCAAC
>NW_027999217.1:0-200 GCF_054177405.1 Leptonychotes weddellii
GCGCCTGGGTGGCTCAGTTGGTTAAGCAACTGCCTTCGGCTCAGGTCATGATCCTGGAGTCCCGGGATCGAGTCCCGCATCGGGCTCCCTGCTCGGCAGGGAGTCTGCTTCTCCCTCTGACCCTCCTCCCTCTCATGCTCTCTGTCTCTCATTCTCTCTGTCTCAAATAAATAAATAAAATCTTTAAAAAAAAAAAAAAC
>NW_027999218.1:0-1006 GCF_054177405.1 Leptonychotes weddellii
AACAAAAACTTAGTCAAAGAATAATCTACAGAGAAAATATTTATAACATATAAAGAATCAATATCCCTAATATACATAAATTCCTAAAATTAACTTTACAAGACAAAGGACAATTAGAAAAATGTTGGGGAGATGTGAAAGCCATTTGATAAGAAAATAAAGCCAGGTCAGGAAGTAGTTCAAGGTGGCTCGACTTTAACTAGGACCCAGGGAAATGCAAGGTAAATGATAGATTCAATGCCATTGTTTGCCCCTCAGATTGATACATGCTTTTAAAATGATTGGTACCATCTCATGGATATATGAGGAATCAACATTTTCATACACTGTGGATGGGAATGTAAATATCTTCACATTCCTACTTTCCTCCTACTCAACTTACAGTCCAGAATCTTTTATAGTAATGACTCCACTGAACACGTTCAACTGCCCTGAGCCTCTACCTTCAGTAAACCAAAAATCTAATCCGAACCTTGTTAAATCCAATTTCTGCCTTCTCTGGCTGCTCCTTAGTTGGATTTTGCTGGATGAAACACACACACAGCGCCCCCCCAACACACACACATAGAAATGCATACACAGACACACACATAGATGCACACAGACACATACACATATGCACATAGACACACACACACTGATGCACACAGAGACACACACAGATGCATGCAGACTTACACAAACATGCACACACATAGACACACACAGACATACACACACATTTTTTTTCTTTTTCCTTCTTTTTAAAATTTTTTTATTATGTTATGTTAATCACCATACATTACATTGTTAGTTTTTGATGTAGTGTTCCATGATTCATTGTTTGTGTACAACACCCAGTGCTCCATTCGGTACATGCCCTCCTTAATACCCATCACCGGGCTAACCCATCCCCCCACCCCCTCCCCTCTAAAACCCTCAGTTTGTTTCTCAGAGTCCATCGTCTCTCATGGTTTGTCTCCCCCTCCGATTCCCCCCCTTCATTCTTCCCCTCCTGCTATCTTCT
>NW_027999219.1:0-200 GCF_054177405.1 Leptonychotes weddellii
TCTCTCTCTCTCTCTCTCTCACACACACACACCCCGCTAGTATTTCGCAGTAAAACCCTCCTCCCCAAAAAGGCATTTTGGGTGCAGTGGAGCTCCGTGGTGATACTTCTATTTGCCTCTGGAGCTAAAATCGGAAACTGCCCGCTGCCCCGCATCGCCACCCAAATCCCCAGCCTTTTGCTCCTCTGAACCTCCCCTCA
>NW_027999220.1:0-200 GCF_054177405.1 Leptonychotes weddellii
GCTCTCTCTCTCTCTCTCTCACACACACACACCCCGCTAGTATTTCGCAGTAAAACCCTCCTCCCCAAAAAGGCATTTTGGGTGCAGTGGAGCTCCGTGGTGATACTTCTATTTGCCTCTGGAGCTAAAATCGGAAACTGCCCGCTGCCCCGCATCGCCACCCAAATCCCCAGCCTTTTGCTCCTCTGAACCTCCCCTCC
>NW_027999221.1:0-200 GCF_054177405.1 Leptonychotes weddellii
TGGGCGCCTGGGTGGCTCAGTTGGTTAAGCGACTGCCTTTGGCTCAGGTCATGATCCTGGAGTCCCTGGATCGAGTCCCACATCGGGCTCCCTGCTCGGCAGGGAGTCTGCTTCTCCCTCTGACCCTCCCCCCTCTCATGTGCTCTCTCTCATTCTCTCTCTCTCAAATAAATAAATAAAATCTTTAAAAAAAAAAAAAA
>NW_027999222.1:0-200 GCF_054177405.1 Leptonychotes weddellii
CTGGGGCGCCTGGGTGGCTCAGTTGGTTAAGCGACTGCCTTTGGCTCAGGTCATGATCCTGGAGTCCCGGGATCGAGTCCCGCATCGGGCTCCCTGCTCGGCGGGGAGTCTGCTTCTCCCTCTGACCCTCCTCCCTCTCATGCTCTCTGTCTCTCATTCTCTCTGTCTCAAATAAATAAATAAAATCTTTAAAAAAAAAA
>NW_027999223.1:0-200 GCF_054177405.1 Leptonychotes weddellii
CGCCTGGGTGGCTCAGTTGGTTAAGCGACTGCCTTCGGCTCAGGTCATGATCCTGGAGTCCCGGGATCGAGTCCCGCATCGGGCTCCCTGCTCAGCAGGGAGTCTGCTTCTCCCTCTGACCCTCCTCCCTCTCATGCTCTCTGTCTCTCATTCTCTCTCTTGCAAATAAATAAAATCTTAAAAAAAAAAAAAAATTAAAA
>NW_027999224.1:0-200 GCF_054177405.1 Leptonychotes weddellii
TGGGGCGCCTGGGTGGCTCAGTTGGTTAAGCGACTGCCTTCGGCTCAGGTCATGATCCTGGAGTCCCGGGATCGAGTCCCGCATCGGGCTCCCCGCTCAGCAGGGAGTCTGCTTCTCCCTCTGGCCTTCCTCCCTCTCATGCTCTCTGTCTCTCATTCTCTCTCTCTCAAATAAATAAATAAAATCTTTAAAAAAAAAAA
>NW_027999225.1:0-200 GCF_054177405.1 Leptonychotes weddellii
AGGGCGCCTGGGTGGCTCAGTCGTTAAGCGTCTGCCTTCGGCTCAGGTCATGATCCCAGGGTCCTGGGATCGAGTCCCACATCGGGCTCCCTGCTCGGCGGGAAGCCTGCTTCTCCCTCTCCCACTCCCCCTGCTTGTGTTCCTGCTCTCACTATCTCTCTCTCTGTCAAATAAATAAATAAAATCTTTAAAAAAAAAAA
>NW_027999226.1:0-200 GCF_054177405.1 Leptonychotes weddellii
CTCGGGCGCCTGGGTGGCTCAGTTGGTTAAGCGACTGCCTTCGGCTCAGGTCATGATCCTGGAGTCCCGGGATCGAGTCCCACATCGGGCTCCCTGCTCGGCAGGGAGCCTGCTTCTCCCTCTGACCCTCCCCCCTCTCATGTGCTCTCTGTCTCTCTCATTCTCTCTGTCTCAAATAAATAAATAAAATCTTTAAAAAA
>NW_027999227.1:0-200 GCF_054177405.1 Leptonychotes weddellii
CGCCTGGGTGGCTCGGTCGTTAAGCGTCTGCCTTCGGCTCAGGTCATGATCCCAGGGTCCTGGGATCGAGCCCCGCATCGGGCTCCCTGCTCCGCGGGAAGCCTGCTTCTCCCTCCCCCACTCCCTCTGCTTGTGTTCCCTCTCTTGCTGTGTCTCTCTCTGTCAAATAAATAAATAAAATCTTTAAAAAAAAAAAAAAA
>NW_027999228.1:0-200 GCF_054177405.1 Leptonychotes weddellii
CAGAAGAGAGAAAAACTGGACATAAAAGTATAAGGAACAGAAAACACAGGAAACTTTAGTGTTGGTGGTGACCCGTTACACTGCTGTCTCCCAGTGATCACATCTCCCTGTATTTGCCCTTGTGTAGTCCTCGCTCTTTGAACTGGAATAGGGCCCGTGACTCATTCTGACGGACTAGAAATGGTGGAGTGATGCTGTAC
>NW_027999229.1:0-1006 GCF_054177405.1 Leptonychotes weddellii
TGATGAATATGGGTGCCAAAATCCTCAACAAAATCCTAGCTAATAGGATCCAACAATACTTTAAAAGGATCATCTACCACGACCAAGTGGGATTTATTCCTGGGATGCAAAGGTGGTTCAACATTTGCAAATCAATGTGATAGAACCCATTAATAAGAGGAGAGAGAAGAACCATATGGTCCTCTCAATTGATGCAAAAAAAGCATCTGACAAAATTCAGCATCCTTTCCTAATTAAAACTCTTCAGAGTATAGGGACAGAGGGAGCATTCCTCAAGTTCATAAAATCCATCTATGAAAAACCCACAGTAAATATCATCCTCAATGGGGAAAAGCTGAGAGCCTTTCCCTTAAGATCAGGAACATGACAAGGATCCCCACTCTTGTCACTATTGTTCAACATAGTACTAGAAGTCCTAGCAACAGCAATCAGACAACAAAAAGAAAAGTATTCAAATTGGCAAAGAAGAAGTCAAACCCTCTCTCTTCACAGATGACATGATACTTCATGTGGAAAACTCAAAAGACTCCACCCCCAAATTACTAGAACTCATACAGCAATTCAGTAATGTGGCAGGATACAAAAATCAATGCACAAAAATCAGATGCTTTCTTATACACTAACAATGTAACTGTAGAAAGAGAAATTAGAGAAAGGATTCCATTTACAATAGCACCCAAAACCATAAGATACCTTGGAATAAGCCTAATCAAAGGGGTAAGGGATCTTTACTCTAGGAACTACAGAACACTCATGAAAGAAATTGAAGAAGACACAAAAAGATGGAAAAACATTCCATGCTCATGGATCAGAAGAATAAACATTGTTAAAATGTCTATGCTACCCAGAGCAATCTATACCTTCAATGCCATCCTGATCATAATACCAATGGCATTTTTCAAAGTGCTGGAACAAACAATGCTAAAATTGGAATCAGAAAATATGGAATATGATAAGTCCCTGAATAGCCAAGGAAATGTTGAAAAAGAAAAAGCTGGGGGCATCA
>NW_027999230.1:0-200 GCF_054177405.1 Leptonychotes weddellii
CACACCTCAGTGAGACAATCAGCCACCTTCGCTGGACACGGAGACCCCTGGGCCCAACCTCAGGTGGGCAGGGAGACGCCAGTGGGGCCACTGTGAGCCCGCCCCAGGCCTGTGCCAGAGGTCACCCCTGCCCCCCAAGTTCACCTCCTCCCTGCTCTCGCGGGTCAAACCCGGGGGACTGTGGCCCTGGGAGGCCCTCA
>NW_027999231.1:0-200 GCF_054177405.1 Leptonychotes weddellii
CGAGGGCCTCCCAGGGCCACAGTCCCCCGGGTTTGACCCGCGAGAGCAGGGAGGAGGTGAACTTGGGGGGCAGGGGTGACCTCTGGCACAGGCCTGGGGCGGGCTCACAGTGGCCCCACTGGCGTCTCCCTGCCCACCTGAGGTTGGGCCCAGGGGTCTCCGTGTCCAGCGAAGGTGGCTGATTGTCTCACTGAGGTGTA
>NW_027999232.1:0-200 GCF_054177405.1 Leptonychotes weddellii
GGGCGCCTGGGTGGCTCAGTCGGTTAAGCGACTGCCTTCGGCTCAGGTCATGATCCTGGAGTCCCTGGATCGAGTCCCGCATCGGGCTCCCTGCTCGGCAGGGAGTCTGCTTCTCCCTCTGACCCTCCCCCCTCTCATGTGCTCTCTCTCATTCTCTCTCTCTCAAATAAAGAAATAAAATCTTTAAAAAAAAAAAAAAA
>NW_027999233.1:0-200 GCF_054177405.1 Leptonychotes weddellii
GGCGCCTGGGTGGCTCAGTTGGTTAAGCGACTGCCTTCGGCTCAGGTCATGATCCTGGAGTCCCTGGATCGAGTCCCGCATCGGGCTCCCTGCTCGGCAGGGAGCCTGCTTCTGCCTCTGACCCTCCCCCCTCTCATGTGCTCTCTCTCTCTCTCATTCTCTCTGTCTCAAATAAATAAATAAAATCTTTAAAAAAAAAA
>NW_027999234.1:0-200 GCF_054177405.1 Leptonychotes weddellii
GGATTAAGAGAACAAAGAAGAATAAAGAAATAAAATATCAAAGCCAAAGATGTCTATTTTTAAAAATTTTTTTATTGTTATATTAATCCCCATACATTACATCATTAGTTTTAGATGTAGTGTTCCATGATTCATTGTTTGTGCATAACACCCAGTGCTCCATGCAGAACGTGCCCTCCTCAATACCCACCACCAGGCTA
>NW_027999235.1:0-200 GCF_054177405.1 Leptonychotes weddellii
ATGGCTCACGAGTGAGCTCATGGTGGGTGAGCAGTGGGGGAACCGCGAGATTGGCTCAGATTGCTCCAGCACATTGTCCAGCCATGAGCGAGAACTTCCCTCTTCCAGAGCTGTGGTATGGCCTTAGACCACGGGTTTGCTATAAAGATGCCAAAGCCTGGAGAATGTTAGCTGTGAAGCATTATCAGCCAAACCTCAGG
>NW_027999236.1:0-200 GCF_054177405.1 Leptonychotes weddellii
ATGTCTTCTGCCCATTTCTTGATTGGATTATTTGTTCTTTGGGTGTTGAGTTTGATAAGTTCTTTATAGATTTTGGATACTAGCCCTTTATCTGATATGTCATTTGCAAATATCTTCTCCCATTCTGTCGGTTGTCTTTTGGTTTTGTTGACTGTTTCCTTTGCTTTGCAAAAGCTTTTTATCTTGATGAAGTCCCAATA
>NW_027999237.1:0-200 GCF_054177405.1 Leptonychotes weddellii
GGGGGCGCCTGGGTGGCTCAGTCGGTTGAGCGACTGCCTTCGGCTCAGGTCATGATCCTGGAGTCCCTGGATCGAGCCCCACATCGGGCTCCCGGCTCGGCGGGGAGCCTGTTTCTCCCTCTGACCTTCCCCCCTCTCATGCTGTTTCTCTCTCGCTCTCTAATAAATAAATAAATAAAATCTTTAAAAAAAAAAAAAAA
>NW_027999238.1:0-200 GCF_054177405.1 Leptonychotes weddellii
ATTTTTTTTTTTTTTAAAGATTTTATTTATTTATTTATTAGAGAGCGAGAGAGAAACAGCATGAGAGGGGGGAAGGTCAGAGGGAGAAACAGGCTCCCCGCCGAGCCGGGAGCCCGATGTGGGGCTCGATCCAGGGACTCCAGGATCATGACCTGAGCCGAAGGCAGTCGCTCAACCGACTGAGCCACCCAGGCGCCCCG
>NW_027999239.1:0-200 GCF_054177405.1 Leptonychotes weddellii
AGGGCGCCTGGGTGGCTCAGTCGGTTAAGCGACTGCCTTCGGCTCAGGTCATGATCCTGGAGTCCCGGGATCGAGTCCCGCATCGGGCTCCCAGCTCGGCAGGGAGTCTGCTTCTCCCTCTGACCCTCCTCCCTCTCATGTTCTCTGTCTCTCATTCTCTCTCTCTCAAATAAATAAATAAAATCTTTAAAAAAAAAAAA
>NW_027999240.1:0-1006 GCF_054177405.1 Leptonychotes weddellii
TAAAGGGATATTTTCAGCATTAATTCTCCTAAAAATACAATGAACCACTGATGAGTTATAGGTGATTTTCCTTCTGATTATATTCTTGTCTTTTCTATCTCTCAATAAGCCCACTAGCGGCCTATTTACAAAGTATATTTAATGCTATAGTTCCATTCTCTTTTATCTTTAAAATAATAATTTAAAAGACCATGCCTAGCCTAATAGACTGCCCAGGAAAACGGGAGGTATGTTTAGATACAATGAATAATTCCTTCACGTAATTTATGGCATTCCAGGAAGCAACTGCTGTGAGTACTGCAGGTATGCTCTGATAGAGAAGCATTTTTGTTTTTAAATAATTAAGTGTCTCTTTTTTTTTTTTTTTTAAAGAAAATGACACAAAATCATTCAATACGCTTGATATTGAAAAGATAAACGCCTTTGGGAGAATCCAGGAAAGGATAATCATGCCACACCAGAATAAATATCTGGGAATGAAGCCCTGGGCATTGGGGAAGCCAGTCTTACGATCATTGGGTGAAGTCAGGGGCCGGGATATTAAAGAGAGCAGCATGTCTGAACAGAGCCCAGAGAACATGCCGCTGCTCAAGACAAAGGAGGGCGGCAGTGCTCACCTCGGAGAAAATGGCTTTTGCATTCTGACAGTTTGCATACAATTTCATTATTTACGTAATCCTATCAAAACATATAGAATGCCCAAATGGATGTCAGAAAAATTATTGTCATTACTAATAATGGTGCTTTTCATTTATATAGAGTGCCTTTTTCTGAGACAGTGAAATATTTTTACATTGGGCATGAGGCTTTTTAGGAGAATTAATGCTGAAAATATCCCTTTAGTGTGGTGTGTGGGAAGTATTATAGATGGGAGAGAAAAAAGATTAATATAAAAAATGTCAAGAGTGCATAATAAAAGGCATTCCATTCAGGTCCATACCCCATTACCCCCAGCCCATGCAGACCACCTGGGCTTGGCCACAGTTACGAGGTGGCAGCTGGCTCT
>NW_027999241.1:0-200 GCF_054177405.1 Leptonychotes weddellii
AGGGCGCCTGGGTGGCTCAGTCGTTAAGCGTCTGCCTTCGGCTCAGGTCATGATCCCAGGGTCCTGGGATCGAGTCCCACATCGGGCTCCCTCCTCGGGGGGAAGCCTGTTTCTCCCTCTCCCACTCCCGCTGCTTGTGTTCCTGCTCTCGCTATCTCTGTCTCTGTCAAATAAATAAATAAAATCTTTAAAAAAAAAAA
>NW_027999242.1:0-200 GCF_054177405.1 Leptonychotes weddellii
GCCTGGGTGGCTCAGTTGGTTAAGCGACTGCCTTCAGCTCAGGTCATGATCCCAGGGTCCTGGGATCGAGCCCCGCATCGGGCTCCCTGCTCGGCGGGAAGCCTGCTTCTCCCTCTCCCACTCCCCCTGCTTGTGTTCCCTCTCTCGCTGTGTCTCTCTCTGTCAAATAAATAAATAAAATCTTTAAAAAAAAAAAAAAA
>NW_027999243.1:0-200 GCF_054177405.1 Leptonychotes weddellii
GCGCCTGGGTGGCTCAGTTGGTTAAGCGACTGCCTTCGGCTCAGGTCATGATCCTGGAGTCCCTGGATCGAGTCCCGCATCGGGCTCCCTGCTCGGCAGGGAGTCTGCTTCTCCCTCTGACCCTCCCCCCTCTCATGTGCTCTCTCTCATTCTCTCTCTCTCAAATAAATAAATAAAATCTTTAAAAAAAAAAAAAGAAA
>NW_027999244.1:0-200 GCF_054177405.1 Leptonychotes weddellii
GCCTGGGTGGCTCAGTTGGTTGGGCGACTGCCTTCGGCTCAGGTCATGATCCTGGAGTCCCGGGATCGAGTCCCGCATCGGGCTCCCTGCTCGGCAGGGAGTCTGCTTCTCCCTCTGACCCTCCTCCCTCTCATGCTCTCTGTCTCTCATTCTCTCTGTCTCAAATAAATAAATAAAATCTTTAAAAAAAAAAAAAAAAA
>NW_027999245.1:0-200 GCF_054177405.1 Leptonychotes weddellii
CATAGCAGTGGAATTATTTGGATTAAGTTCAAGAGATTTCTTTGCATCAGCAACAGCATCACAGTAATTCCCAAGAAGAATGTGACAATAAGCTCTTTGACAATAATATTGAGCATCATCTGGTTTCTGTTCCAAAGCCTTAATCAGCTCCTCTAACGCCGCCTGGGGGTCCTCCTCGATCAGAGCATCTGAGAAGCTCC
>NW_027999246.1:0-200 GCF_054177405.1 Leptonychotes weddellii
TGGGTGGCTCAGTCGGTTAAGCGTCTGCCTTCGGCTCAGGTCATGATCCCAGAGTCCTGGGATCGAGCCCCACATCGGGCTCCTGGCTCAGCGAGGAGCCTGCTTCTCCCTCTCCCTCTGCCTCTCTCCCTGCTCATGCTCTCTCTCTGTCTCTGTATCTCTGTGTCTCAAATGAATAAATAAAATCTTTAAAAAAAAAA
>NW_027999247.1:0-200 GCF_054177405.1 Leptonychotes weddellii
CCTACTATAGTTTTCTAAAACTCTTCTCGATGACTGGTTACCTCTAGCTTCCATCCTGCTTGGTAAAATAAACTTAATTGTATTTTTTTTTCCATACACATTTAGTCAATCCAGGGTGTTCTTGGTCATTTCAAAGCTTTCCTTTTCTGCCTGGTCTCTGGGGCGGTAGCCAAGTTCTCAGAAGCTCAGTATGAGGCAAC
>NW_027999248.1:0-200 GCF_054177405.1 Leptonychotes weddellii
GCGCCTGGGTGGCTCAGTTGGTTAAGCGACTGCCTTCGGCTCAGGTCATGATCCTGGAGTCCCGGGATCGAGTCCCGCATCGGGCTCCCTGCTCAGCAGGGAGTCTGCTTCTCCCTCTGACCTTCCTCCTTCTCATGCTCTCTGTCTCTCATTCTCTCTCTCTCAAATAAATAAATAAAATCTTTAAAAAAAAAAAAAAA
>NW_027999249.1:0-200 GCF_054177405.1 Leptonychotes weddellii
GGTGGCTCAGTTGGTTAAGCGACTGCCTTCGGCTCAGGTCATGATCCTGGAGTCCCGGGATCGAGTCCCGCATCGGGCTCCCTGCTCAGCAGGGAGCCTGCTTCTCCCTCTGACCCTCCCCCCTCTCATGTGCTCTCTGTCTCTCTCATTCTCTCTGTCTCAAATAAATAAATAAAATCTTTAAAAAAAAAAAAAAAAAA
>NW_027999250.1:0-200 GCF_054177405.1 Leptonychotes weddellii
CCTGGGTGGCTCAGTTGGTTAAGCGACTGCCTTCGGCTCAGGTCATGATCCGGGAGTCCCTGGATCGAGTCCCGCATCGGGCTCCCTGCTCGGCAGGGAGTCTGCTTCGTCTTCTGACCCTATCCCCTCTCATGTGCTCTCTGTCTCTCTCATTCTCTCTGTCTCAAATAAATAAATAAAATCTTTAAAAAAAAAAAAAA
>NW_027999251.1:0-1006 GCF_054177405.1 Leptonychotes weddellii
AAACTGGTAAATAAAGGGGGAAAAATCATGCATCTATGTTGCCTTTCCTGTATAAATTGTATTACAAGGTAATCAAATAGTTGGCGAGCAAAATTTCCTTTTTTCATGGAAGAATTCTAGCCAATCAATGCAGAAGAATCTCTAGGAGTAGAGTACCACTATTTTGTCATCTCTAACGAAATCAGTAGGTCTTCTAGGCAATATTCATCAAAGGCTACAAAATCCATCAGGTGAAAGGCGGATGGGGAGCCTTATGAAGGGTGGGTCAGGCCAACAAAGCATGGACCCACTGATTACTTTTAACATCACACAAAAATAGACAACTGGACATTTTCTGTCTCAAGGTGATGCTGTAAGAAGTGCATAGCATCATCTATGAAGTATTCTTGCTAAAACGCTGAATCTGGATTTAATCAGGTTTTTAAATCTCATCACCAGGGTACAGGAAATAAAAAGAAAAAATAAACATGGTAAACACCACGGCAAGGTCACAAATCAGATATATGCAGTAAGAACTACAAGACAAATAACCCGGTTTCTTCAACAATAAATGGCAAGAGAAGAGAGGAGGGGTGAATGACTATAGATGAGAAGAAACAAGAAACATATCGACCAAATGCAACCTGCGGCACTTTCTCAGACCCTGATTTGAACAACCCTACTATAAAAAGACACCCCATGTGGGCGCCTGGGTGGCTCAGTTGGTTAAGCGACTGCCTTCGGCTCAGGTCATGATCCTGGAGTCCCGGGATCGAGTCCCGCATCGGGCTCCCTGCTCGGCAGGGAGTCTGCTTCTCTCTCTGACCCTCCCCCCTCTCATGTGCTTGCTCTCTCTCATTCTCTCTCTCTCAAATAAATAAATAAAATCTTTAAAAAAAAAAAAAAAGACACCCCATGGGACAATCGGGGAAATTTGACCATTGATTGCGTATGAGCTAATAGTAAGGAATTATTTCTTTTTTTTTTTTTTTAAGATTTTATTTATTTATTTGACAGAGAGAGACAC
>NW_027999252.1:0-200 GCF_054177405.1 Leptonychotes weddellii
CTTATGTTAATCCCCATACATTACATCATTAGTTCTAGATGAAGTGTTCCATGATTCATTGTTCGTGCACAACACCCAGTGCTCCATGCAGAACGTGCCCTCCTCAATACCCACCACCAGGCCAACCCATCCTCCCACCCCCCTCCCCTCTAGAACCCTCAGTTTGTTTTTCAGAGTCCATCTTCTCTCATGGTTCGTCC
>NW_027999253.1:0-200 GCF_054177405.1 Leptonychotes weddellii
CAAACATCCAACAATGCTTGACTCACAGTAAACCTCCAACACAAGATGATGATGATGATGATGGTGATGATGACGATGATGATGATGCTTTTCAAAATTTTAAAGCATTTGATTTACTAAGAATTGTTTATTATCTCCGCCTAGAAATCACCAGGGAAGTAGGACCTCTTTTTCATTAACATCAGTGAAAGAATTTTGAC
>NW_027999254.1:0-200 GCF_054177405.1 Leptonychotes weddellii
CAAATAGAGGGTGCCTGGGTGGCTCAGTTGGTTAAGCAACTGCCTTTGGCTCAGGTCATGATCCTGGAGTCCCGGGATCGAGTCCCGCATCAGGCTCCCTGCTCAGCAGGGAGTCTGCTTCTCCCTTTGATCCCACCCCACCCCCGCTCATGTCTCTCTCTCTCTCCAATAAATAAATAAAATCTTTAAAAAAAAAAAAA
>NW_027999255.1:0-200 GCF_054177405.1 Leptonychotes weddellii
CAGGGCGCCTGGGTGGCTCAGTCGTTAAGCGTCTGCCTTCAGCTCAGGTCATGATCCCAGGGTCCTGGGATCGAGTCCCACATCGGGCTCCCTGCTCGGCGGGAAGCCTGCTTCTCCCTCTCCCACTCCCCCTGCTTGTGTTCCTGCTCTCGCTATCTCTCTCTCTGTCAAATAAATAAATAAAATCTTTAAAAAAAAAA
>NW_027999256.1:0-200 GCF_054177405.1 Leptonychotes weddellii
AGATACGAAAATCATATTGGAATTTAGTACTAAAATTACAATTACCATATGTTTAAAATGTCATTTGTTCTTTGTTCTCTGGTTGTGGTTTTGAGGGAAAGGGGGAGAAACCAAAGAAAAGTAAACTCGCCCCCTCCAAAAAATATTTAAAATTCAAAAAATCATTAATAGGCTTTTCCTGGAAGAAAGGGACATAGAAC
>NW_027999257.1:0-200 GCF_054177405.1 Leptonychotes weddellii
ATTCTATGTCCCTTTCTTCCAGGAAAAGCCTATTAATGATTTTTTGAATTTTAAATATTTTTTGGAGGGGGCGAGTTTACTTTTCTTTGGTTTCTCCCCCTTTCCCTCAAAACCACAACCAGAGAACAAAGAACAAATGACATTTTAAACATATGGTAATTGTAATTTTAGTACTAAATTCCAATATGATTTTCGTATCC
>NW_027999258.1:0-200 GCF_054177405.1 Leptonychotes weddellii
GGGCGCCTGGGTGGCTCAGTTGGTTAAGCGACTGCCTTCGGCTCAGGTCATGATCCTGGAGTCCCGGGATCGAGTCCCACATCGGGCTCCCTGCTCGGCAGGGGGTCTGCTTCTCCCTCTGCCCTCTTCCCTCTCGTGCTCTCTGTCTCTCATTCTCTCTCTCTCAAATAAATAAATAAAATCTTTAAAAAAAAAAAAAA
>NW_027999259.1:0-200 GCF_054177405.1 Leptonychotes weddellii
GAACCATGAGAGAAGATGGACTCTGAAAAACAAACTGAGGGTTCTAGAGGGGAGGGGGGTGGGAGGATGGGTTGGCCTGGTGGTGGGTATTGAGGAGGGCACGTTCTGCATGGAGCACTGGGTGTTGTGCACGAACAATGAATCATGGAACACTTCATCTAGAACTAATGATGTAATGTATGGGGATTAACATAAGAATA
>NW_027999260.1:0-200 GCF_054177405.1 Leptonychotes weddellii
CTTTTTTTTTTTTAAAGATTTTATTTATTTATTTGACAGAGAAAGACACAGCGAGAGAGGGAACACAAACGGGGAGTGGGAGAGGGAGAAGCAGACTCCCTGCCGAGCAGGGAGCCCGATGCGGGACTCGATCCAGGGACTCCAGGATCATGACCTGAGCCGAAGGCAGTCACTTAACCAACTGAGCCACCCAGGCACCC
>NW_027999261.1:0-200 GCF_054177405.1 Leptonychotes weddellii
GCCTGGGTGGCTCAGTTGGTTAAGCGACTGCCTTCGGCTCAGGTCATGATCCTGGAGTCCCGGGATCGAGTCCCGCATCGGGCTCCCTGCTCGGCAGGGAGTCTGCTTCTCCCTCTGACCCTCCTCCCTCTCATGCTTTCTGTATCTCATTCTCTCTGTCTCAAATAAATAAATAAAAAATCTTTAAAAAAAAAAAAAAA
>NW_027999262.1:0-1006 GCF_054177405.1 Leptonychotes weddellii
TTATTTGTGTATAACACCCAGTGCTCCATGCAGAACGTGCCCTCTTTAATTCCCATCACCAGGCTAACCCATCCTCCCAACCCCCTCCCTGGGGGGGGGTTGGCTTGGTGGTGGGTAGTAAAGAGGGCACATACCGAATGGAGCACTGGGTGTTATACGCAAACAATGAATCATGGAACACTACATCAAAAACTAATGATGTAATGTATGGTGATTCACATAACATAATAAAATTAAAAAAAAATTGAATTGGCAATCAAAAATCTCCCAACAAACAAGAGTCCAGGGCCAGATGGCTTGGCTTTCAGGGGAATTCTACCAGCCATTTCAAGAAAACTTAATACCTATTCTTCTCATACTGTTCCAAAAAATAGAAATGAAAGGAAAACTTTTAGACTCCTTCTACAAGGCCAGCATTACCTTGATTCTAAAACCAAAGACCCCAGTAAAAAAGAGACTTACAGGCCATATCCATGTTTGATGAACATGCAAAAATTCTCAACAAGATACTAGCAAATTGAATCCAGTAGTATATTAAAAGAATTATTCACTATGGTCAAAAGGGATTTATTCCTGGGCTGTAGGGGTGGTTCAATATTCACAAATCAATCAACATGATACACCACATTGTTAAGGAAAGGACAAGAACCATATATGATCCTCTCAATAGATGCAGAAAAAGCATTTGATAAAACATAGCATCCATTCTTGACAAAAACCCTTAACAAAGTAGGGATAGAGAGAACATACCTCAACATCACAAAAGGTACATTTGAAAGAACCACAGCTAATATCATCCTCAACGGGGAAAAACTGAGAGCTTTTCCCCCAAGGACAGGTACATGACAGGGATGTCTATTCTCATCACTTTTTTTTTTTTTAAAGATTTTATTTATTTATTTGAGACAGAGAGAATGAGAGAGACAGAGAGCACATGAGAGGGGGGAGGGTCAGAGGGAGAAGCAGGCTCCCTGCCAAGCAGGGAGCCCGATGCGGGACTCGATCC
>NW_027999263.1:0-200 GCF_054177405.1 Leptonychotes weddellii
ATAGTCTCTCATGGTTCGTCTCACCCTCCGATTTCCCCCCCCTTCATTCTTCCCCTCCTATTCTCTTCTTTTATTTTTTTCTTAACATATATTGCATTATTTGTTTCAGAGGTACACATCTGTGATTCAACACTCTTGCACAATTCACAGCGCTCACCATAGCACATACCCTCCCCAATGTCTATCACCCAGCCACCCCC
>NW_027999264.1:0-200 GCF_054177405.1 Leptonychotes weddellii
ACTTCTTTTTTTTTTTTTTTAAAGATTTTATTTATTTATTTGAGAGAGAGAGAATGAGAGAGAGCAAGCACATGAGAGGGGGGAGGGTCAGAGGGAGAAGCAGACTCCCTGCCGAGCAGGGAGCCCGATGCGGGACTCGATCCAGGGACTCCAGGATCATGACCTGAGCCGAAGGCAGTCGCTTAACCAACTGAGCCACC
>NW_027999265.1:0-200 GCF_054177405.1 Leptonychotes weddellii
CTTATGTTAATCCCCATACATTACATCATTAGTTTTAGATGAAGTGTTCCATGATTCATTGTTTGTGCATAACACCCAGTGCTCCATGCAGAATGTGCCCTCCTCAATACCCACCACCAGGCTAACCCATCCTCCCACCCCCCTCCCCTCTAGAACCCTCAGTTTGTTTTTCAGAGTCCATCGTCTCTCATGGTTCGTCC
>NW_027999266.1:0-200 GCF_054177405.1 Leptonychotes weddellii
GAGCCTGGTGATGGGTATTAAAGAGGGCACGTACTGAATGGAGCACTGGGTGTTATACACAAACAATGAATCATGGAACACTACATCAAAAACTAATAATGTAATGTACGGTGATTATCATAACATAATAAAAATTTTAAAAAAGCCTATAGGATGAGGAAGTGCATCTTACGGATAAGTAAAGAAGTGGTTTAAAAAAA
>NW_027999267.1:0-200 GCF_054177405.1 Leptonychotes weddellii
GTAATCTGATTTTGTAAGATATAGTGTCCTTGCAAACTTAATAAAATAAAATAAAAAAATAAGATCAGCTTTTTACTTGTCCAAACTGAGCTATCAAAATGGGTTTCAGCTTATCTACACAGATTGAATGGAAGTGTTTCCCAAAAGATAACTTGAAGGAAGTGTTATAAAATCTTTAGGTCATTTTGTAAAGACTGAAA
>NW_027999268.1:0-200 GCF_054177405.1 Leptonychotes weddellii
CTTTTTTTTTTAATTTTTGAAGTTTTTATCTTGAAATATATTTTTTAAGTAAGCTCTACCCGCAACGTGGGGCTTGAACTCATGACCCTGAGATCAAGAGTCACAAGCTCTACCAGGCACCCCAGGAGCTTCCTTTTAAAATTGCCAGGGATGATCTCTTCGCGTGAACAGCGGGTTGATCTTGCCCATAACTGGAGCTC
>NW_027999269.1:0-200 GCF_054177405.1 Leptonychotes weddellii
ATTTTTTTTTTTTAAAGATTTTATTTATTTATTTGAGACAGAGAGAATGAGAGACAGAGAGCATGAGAGGGAGGAGGGTCAGAGGGAGAAGCAGACTCCCTGCCGAGCAGGGAGCCCAATGCGGGACTCGATCCCGGGACTCCAGGATCATGACCTGAGCCGAAGGCAGTCGCTTAACCAACTGAGCCACCCAGGCGCCC
>NW_027999270.1:0-200 GCF_054177405.1 Leptonychotes weddellii
CAGGGCGCCTGGGTGGCTCAGTTGGTTAAGCGACTGCCTTCGGCTCAGGTCATGATCCTGGAGTCCCTGGATCGAGTCCCGCATCGGGCTCCCTGCTCGGCAGGGAGTCTGCTTCTCCCTCTGACCCTCCCCCCTCTCATGTGCTCTCTCTCTCTCTCATTCTGTCTCAAATAAATAAATAAAATCTTTAAAAAAAAAAA
>NW_027999271.1:0-200 GCF_054177405.1 Leptonychotes weddellii
AAGCTGGTGCAGCCACTCTGGAAAACTGTATGGAGGTTCCTCAAAAAGTTGAAAATAGAGCTACCATATGATCCAGCAATTGCACTACTGGGTATTTACCCCAAAGATACAAAAGTAGGGATCCGAAGGGGTACGTGCACCCCGATGTTTATAGCAGCAATGTCCACAATAGCCAAACTGTGGAAAGAGCCAAGATGTCC
>NW_027999272.1:0-200 GCF_054177405.1 Leptonychotes weddellii
CCTCCAGTTCCATCCACGTCGTTGCAAATGGCAAGATCTCATTCCTTTTGATGGCTGCATAATATTCCATTGTATATATATACCACATCTTCTTTATCCAGTCATCTGTCGATGGACATCTTGGCTCTTTCCACAGTTTGGCTATTGTGGACATTGCTGCTATAAACATCGGGGTGCACGTACCCCTTCGGATCCCTACA
>NW_027999273.1:0-1006 GCF_054177405.1 Leptonychotes weddellii
CCCGATGCGGGACTCGATCCAGGGACTCCAGGATCATGACCTGAGCCGAAGGCAGTCGCTTAACCAACTGAGCCACCCAGGCGCCCTATATTATTATTATTTTAAAAGATTTATTTGAGAGAGCGGGAGGGAGAGCACAAGCAGGGGTAGGGGTAGAGGGAGAGGGAGAAGCAAACTCCCTGCTGAGCAGGGAGCCCGATGCGGGACTCGATCCAGGGACTCCAGGATCATGACCTGAGCCGAAAGTAGTCGCTTAACCAACTGAGCTACCCAGGCGCCCCCCCTTTTTTTTTTTTTAAGCCACCTCATACCTGTCTAAGCAGTACCTCATTATGCCTTTATTTGTATTTCCCTAATGACTAATTGTGTTGAACATCTTTTCATGTGCTTATTTGCCATCTGTATACCTTTTCTGGTGAAATATCTGTGTGTCTTTTGCCCATTTTTTAATTGTATTGTCTGGCATGTGTGTTTACTGTTGATTTATGAGACTGTGTATTTTAGATACGTATCTTTTGCTGGGTATGTGGTATGCAAACATTTTCTCTTAGTCTATCAGTTGTCTTTCAAAATCTTTCAAATGTAATTTCACTTATCCGCAGCTGTTTGTTAGTTTTAATGGGGCCCAGTGTACCAATTTTTCCTTCTATGCCTTGTGTTTTCGGTATCAAGTTTAAGAACTCTTGTCCTCCTTGTCCTAGATGTTACAGGATTTCTTCTCCTTTAGTGCCTGTGGTTCTTGGTCACGCCACTTCAAAGACTGAAGAGGTAGACCAGACAAAGAGTGGTGGGCAGCAAAGTAAAGTTTTTTGAGTGATAGTAAAGTTTATTGAAAGGTAGTACAGAGCTCCCGAGAGGGAGGGGACCGGAGAGGAGAGGGTTGCCACTGGACTTTCTAAGTCTAGGGTTTTTGTTTTTGTTTTTTAAAGATTTTATTTATTTGACAGAGACAGACACAGTGATAGCAGGATCACAAGCAGAGGGAGAGGGAGAGGGAGAAACAGGC
>NW_027999274.1:0-200 GCF_054177405.1 Leptonychotes weddellii
GGCGCCTGGGTGGCTCAGTTGGTTAAGCGACTGCCTTCGGCTCAGGTCATGATCCCAGAGTCCTGGGATCGAGTCCCACATCGGGCTCCCGGCTCAGCAGGAAGCCTGCTTCTCCCTCTCCCACTCCCCCTGCTTGTGTTCCTGCTCTCGCTGTCTCTGTCTCTGTCAAATAAATAAATAAAATCTTTAAAAAAAAAAAA
>NW_027999275.1:0-200 GCF_054177405.1 Leptonychotes weddellii
GGGTGGCTCAGTTGGTTAAGCGACTGCCTTCGGCTCAGGTCATGATCCTGGAGTCCCGGGATCGAGTCCCGCATCGGGCTCCCTGCTCGGCGGGGAGTCTGCTTCTCCCTCTGACCCTCCTCCCTCTCATGCTCTCTGTCTCTCATTCTCTCTGTCTCAAATAAATAAATAAAATCTTTAAAAAAAAAAAAAAAAAAGAA
>NW_027999276.1:0-200 GCF_054177405.1 Leptonychotes weddellii
AGTTGCTATTCTTTTCTTCGATCTCCTGTTGAGTTTGTAGGTGTTCAGAATGGTTTGATCCCTATCCAGCTGAATTCCTGAGAGGAGACAAAATCCAGGTCTCCTACTTCTCCGCCATCTTCAGTATTATCTCCTCTTGAGGAATTCCATCCACCAAGACTCTATTTCCAAATAAGGTCACATTCTGGGGTTCTGGATGG
>NW_027999277.1:0-200 GCF_054177405.1 Leptonychotes weddellii
CCTGGGTGGCTCAGTTGGTTAAGCAACTGCCTTCGGCTCAGGTCATGATCCTGGAGTCCCAGGATCGAGTCCCGCATCGGGCTCCCTGCTCAGCAGGGAGTCTGCTTCTCCCTCTGACCCTACCCCCTCTCATGCTCTCTCTATCTCATTCTCTCTCTCAAATAAATAAATAAAATCTTTAAAAAAAAAAAAAAAAAAAA
>NW_027999278.1:0-200 GCF_054177405.1 Leptonychotes weddellii
GCGCCTGGGTGGCTCAGTTGGTTAAGCGACTGCCTTCGGCTCAGGTCATGATCCTGGAGTCCCTGGATCGAGTCCCGCATCGGGCTCCCTGCTTGGCGGGGAGCCTGCTTCTCCCTCTGACCCTCCCCCCTCTCATGTGCTCTCTCTCTCTCATTCTCTCTGTCTCAAATAAATAAATAAAATCTTTAAAAAAAAAAAAA
>NW_027999279.1:0-200 GCF_054177405.1 Leptonychotes weddellii
CTTTTTTTTTTTTTAAAGATTTTTTATTTATTTATTTGAGAGAGAGAGAATGAGAGAGAGAGCACATGAGAGGGGGGAGGGTCAGAGGGAGAAGCAGACTCCCTGCCGAGCAGGGAGCCCGATGCGGGACTCGATCCAGGGACTCCAGGATCATGACCTGAGCCGAAGGCAGTCGCTTAACCAACTGAGCCACCCAGGCA
>NW_027999280.1:0-200 GCF_054177405.1 Leptonychotes weddellii
CGCCTGGGTGGCTCAGTTGGTTAAGCGACTGCCTTCGGCTCAGGTCATGATCCTGGAGTCCCTGGATCGAGTCCCGCATCGGGCTCCCTGCTCGGCAGGGAGTCTGCTTCTCCCTCTGACCCTCCCCCCTCTCATGTGCTCTCTCTCTCATTCTCTCTCTCTCAAATAAATAAATAAAAAATCTTTAAAAAAAAAAAAAA
>NW_027999281.1:0-200 GCF_054177405.1 Leptonychotes weddellii
CCTGGGTGGCTCAGTTGGTTAAGCGACTGCCTTCGGCTCAGGTCATGATCCTGGAGTCCCGGGATCGAGTCCCGCATCGGGCTCCCTGCTCGGCGGGGAGTCTGCTTCTCCCTCTGACCCTCCTCCCTCTCATGCTCTCTGTCTCTCATTCTCTCTGTCTCAAATAAATAAATAAAATCTTTAAAAAAAAAAAAAAAAAG
>NW_027999282.1:0-200 GCF_054177405.1 Leptonychotes weddellii
ATTTTTTTTTTATTCTTATGTTAATCCCCATACATTACATCATTAGTTTTAGATGAAGTGTTCCATGATTCATTGTTTGTGCATAACACCCAGTGCTCCATGCAGAATGTGCCCTCCTCAATACCCACCACCAGGCTAACCCATCCTCCCACCCCCTCCCCTCTAGAACCCTGTTTGTTTTTCAGAGTCCATCGTCTCTC
>NW_027999283.1:0-200 GCF_054177405.1 Leptonychotes weddellii
GACGTGCGGAGAAGTGAATCCGAGGCGATATTCGGGAGGATAGACGGCGGGGGAGGGGCCTCCGTCGGCCGCTTCTGGCAAGTGATAGAACCACGGAGCACAAAATCGGAACTTTTAAAAGTCTGCTCCGCTGAGGGACGTCACTCTGGTGGCTAAGCGGGGGGTGGAACCCTCCGGGACAGTGTGGTCTCAGGACCCTC
>NW_027999284.1:0-1006 GCF_054177405.1 Leptonychotes weddellii
GTGAATAACGAGGATCTCCCCTAGTTTTGCAAGCCTTTTTGGGGTGGTCTACCCTACCTATAGGCATTGAATATTTTTGCCACAGATTTGTCACTTTCTGGTCAATTGTCTGGTCCGTTCTTATGGTCATACAGATTTATCCTAAACTCTAAACATCAAAGGTAGCCATGTAGAATTTCTTGCAAATATTTTTGCAGAGGTCACCCGTTTATTTTTTGTGCACTGAAGTTTTTAATTACATAGTCAACACTGTTATTCCCTTTCATTTTTTGTCTAAGCTTAGGAAACTCAAGGGTGATGATTTTTAATTGGAAAGAGCAAAACACATGTAGATGGCTGGGGGAGGATGCCCACAATGGGGGAGGTGACCGAATGCGGAGATTCTTCAATTGAGTTTGAGTCTCCACAGCCAGTTTCATCCTATCTTAGGACACTTAAAAAGTCCCGCTGGAGGTAATCTACTTGAAAACGCTTTGTAAACTTAAAAATGCTGTCAAAAGTGTAAGAGCATAATACTTTCTGATTTGTAGACTTGTGCCAGCAATCTTGGAGGACAGGAGGAAGGCCAAAAAGAGCAAAAAGAGAGGCAGATATTCCTTAGAAATGGAAAACACTTTAATTTTCTGAAATAGAAAATGAGAAATGATAGATCTTTCCAAGTATGGCTAAGAAAGCTCTTTTAAAGGTGATTCCCTAGCAAAATCAGAGCTTTCTCAGGTTGACTATGTTTGTGGCTTTTACCATGGGCCCCATTCTTACCTTTATGCCCAGTCTTCGTGTGTGCTGTGGTCCCACCAGATAGAGCTTTTCCCTCCTGCAGGATAGTGCTTCCGTGGTCTGGAACTTTCCTAAAGCATTTTTAAAAATGATTTATTCATTTTGGAGAGAGAGAAAGAGCACAAGCAGGAGGGGCAAGGAGAGGCCGAGAGAATCTCCAACAGACTCCCCACTGAGTGCAGAGCCCAACATCTGCTGGATATCACAACTCTGAGATCACGACCTGAGC
>NW_027999285.1:0-200 GCF_054177405.1 Leptonychotes weddellii
GGGCGCCTGGGTGGCTCAGTTGGTTAAGCGACTGCCTTCGGCTCAGGTCATGATCCTGGAGTCCCGGGATCGAGTCCCGCATCGGGCTCCCTGCTCGGCAGGGAGTCTGCTTCTCCCTCTGACCCTCCCCCCTCTCATGTGCTCTCTCTCTCATTCTCTCTGTCTCAAATAAATAAATAAAATCTTTAAAAAAAAAAAAA
>NW_027999286.1:0-200 GCF_054177405.1 Leptonychotes weddellii
AGGGGCGCCTGGGTGGCTCAGTTGGTTAAGCAACTGCCTTCGGCTCAGGTCATGATCCTGGGGTCCCGGGATCGAGTCCCACATCGGGCTCCCTGCTCGGCAGGGAGTCTGCTTCTCCCTCTGACCCTCCTTCCTCTCATGCTCTCTGTCTCTCATTCTCTCTCTCTCAAATAAATAAATAAAATCTTTAAAAAAAAAAG
>NW_027999287.1:0-200 GCF_054177405.1 Leptonychotes weddellii
TGTTGGGGCGCCTGGGTGGCTCAGTTGGTTAAGCGACTGCCTTCGGCTCAGGTCATGATCCTGGAGTCCCGGGATCGAGTCCCGCATCGGGCTCCCTGCTCGGCAGGGAGTCTGCTTCTCCCTCTGACCCTCCTCCCTCTCATGCTCTCTGTCTCTCATTCTCTCTGTCTCAAATAAATAAATAAAATCTTTAAAAAAAA
>NW_027999288.1:0-200 GCF_054177405.1 Leptonychotes weddellii
CCACACATGTAAAGGCTCCCCCATTATCAACATCATTCACTGGAATGGCACATTTTTGCTTTTTACTTTTTTTATTGTTCTGTTAATCCCCATACCTTACATCATTAGTTTTAGATGTAGTGTTCCATGATTCATTGTTTGTGCATAACACCCAGTGCTCCATGCAGAACGTGCCCTCCTCAATACCCATCACCAGGCTC
>NW_027999289.1:0-200 GCF_054177405.1 Leptonychotes weddellii
TTAGGGCGCCTGGGTGGCTCAGTTGGTTAAGCGACTGCCTTCGGCTCAGGTCATGATCCTGGAGTCCCGGGATCGAGTCCCACATCGGGCTCCCTGCTCGGCAGGGAGTCTGCTTCTCCCTCTGACCCTCCTCCCTCTCATGCTCTCTGTCTCTCATTCTCTCTGTCTCAAATAAATAAATAAAATCTTTAAAAAAAAAA
>NW_027999290.1:0-200 GCF_054177405.1 Leptonychotes weddellii
GGGCGCCTGGGTGGCTCAGTTGGTTAAGCGACTGCCTTCGGCTCAGGTCATGATCCTGGAGTCCCAGGATCGAGTCCCGCATCGGGCTCCCTGCTCGGCAGGGAGTCTGCTTCTCCCTCTGACCCTCCTCCCTCTCATGCTCTCTGTCTCTCATTCTCTCTCTCTCAAATAAATAAATAAAATCTTAAAAAAAAAAAAAA
>NW_027999291.1:0-200 GCF_054177405.1 Leptonychotes weddellii
AAAAAAAAAAAAAAAAAAAAGAGCCTGGAGCCCAAATGGGGAGGGAAAAACTAACACACCTGAAAAAGAAAATTAATATCTAGGTTGGGAATAAAATAGGAAAGGAATAAAATGAAGTCTCACAGATCTTTCCATGACCCAGCCCCCAAGGCTCTTTCTTTCCTGGGCTTACTCAGAGGCTGGAATCTCTTATCTTTGCT
>NW_027999292.1:0-200 GCF_054177405.1 Leptonychotes weddellii
GGGCGCCTGGGTGGCTCAGTTGGTTAAGCGACTGCCTTCGGCTCAGGTCATGATCCTGGAGTCCCTGGATCGAGTCCCGCATCGGGCTCCCTGCTCGGCAGGGAGTCTGCTTCTCCCTCTGACCCTCCTCCCTCTCATGCTCTCTGTCTCTCATTCTCTCTCTCTCAAATAAATAAATAAAATCTTTAAAAAAAAAAAAA
>NW_027999293.1:0-200 GCF_054177405.1 Leptonychotes weddellii
CGCCTCGGATTCCCTTCTCCGCACGTCCTACCTTCCAGAAAGTGGTCGCTTTTCTGTTCAGAGAGTTGTTGCTATTCCTTTCTTCGATCTCCTGTTGAGTTTGTAGGTGTTCAGAATGGTTTGATCCCTATCCAGCTGAATTCCTGAGAGGAGACGAAATCCAGGTCTCCTACTCCTCCGCCATCTTGCTCCGCCCCCCC
>NW_027999294.1:0-200 GCF_054177405.1 Leptonychotes weddellii
AAGGGCGCCTGGGTGGCTCAGTTGGTTAAGCGACTGCCTTCGGCTCAGGTCATGATCCTGGAGTCCCTGGATCGAGTCCCGCATCGGGCTCCCTGCTCGGCAGGGAGTCTGCTTCTCCCTCTCCCACTCCCCGTTTGTGTTCCCTCTCTCGCTGTGTCTTTCTCTGTCAAATAAATAAATAAAATCTTTAAAAAAAAAAA
>NW_027999295.1:0-1006 GCF_054177405.1 Leptonychotes weddellii
CAACATCAAATCAGCCACCAAGACCTTTTCTACTTCAACCCATACATACCTCTGGGTTTTGCCCCTCTGATCCATCCCACTGTTCACTTGGATTATCCCAACATCTTTCTAACAGCTCTACCTATCTTCTATCTCCTATTTCTCCAAAACACCTGTCATCACACTGCTGTCCAAGAGACCTTTATAAACACCAATTCTGAATACTTCAATCTACCATATGTCTCTTCCACAGTATGCCCTTCACCTGGAACATAGATCTTCAAATATTTTTGATGGAGATTATAACTGATGTTATTAATGCCATGACTCATACCATTTGGTGATGTGATGGAAAACTCTGTTTTCCCCTGCCACTTGGGAGCTAGTAACCAGCATGTTGACACAGCTTCCTATCACAGGCACTGTGGCCTCTGCTCACTCCATGAGGGCTTTCCCCAAGTCCCTCTATCCTTGGATAGAGGGATCTTACATAGCCAAATTTAGGGGAAGCTTGGAAAAGCCAGTGATTAAATACCTCCTGGCTAAACTTCAACAAATGAGGGACACGAGTCAGTGAAAAGTGTCCCAACAGTTCTAGTTCTCAGCAGTTTTGGGGTGCATTCACATCATTATTTAGATGGTCTCCAACAGGACTGAGCTGTCCACCTTGCCCACACCATTTATTGGCATTTCTCTCTTCCCTGTTTCACTTCCTTGCTCTTTAATGTGTTCTTCCTGAAATCACCTCCCACACAAACTACCTGCCCCAGTCCTTGTCTCAGAGGTTAATAATGAGAGAGAATAAAAAAATTTTAGTAAGTATCAACAACACATGCATATTTATGTATATATGTGTGTTATTCATGTACATACATATGTATATGCATTTGCTTATAAATGACATACATTTAGCATTATACTAATACATTATATGTATGGTAAAACAAAATCAAGAAATAGAAATATGAAAAGAAATATAAAATAATATGCTATTTCCAATTAGCTTGCTACTTAAAATGATTTCATA
>NW_027999296.1:0-200 GCF_054177405.1 Leptonychotes weddellii
CAGGGGCGCCTGGGTGGCTCAGTTGGTTAAGCGACTGCCTTCGGCTCAGGTCATGATCCTGGAGTCCCTGGATCGAGTCCCACATCGGGCTCCCTGCTCGGCGGGGAGTCTGCTTCTCCCTCTGACCCTCCCCCTCTCATGTGCTCTCTCTCTCTCATTCTCTCTGTCTCAAATAAATAAATAAAATCTTTAAAAAAAAA
>NW_027999297.1:0-200 GCF_054177405.1 Leptonychotes weddellii
GGCGCCTGGGTGGCTCAGTCGTTAAGCGTCTGCCTTCGGCTCAGGTCATGATCCCAGGGTCCTGGGATCGAGTCCCACATCGGGCTTCCCGCTCTGCGGGAAGCCTGCTTCTCCCTCTCCCACTCCCCCTGCTTGTGTTCCTGCTCTCGCTATGTCTCTCTCTGTTAAATAAATAAAATCTTTAAAAAAAAAAAAAAAAA
>NW_027999298.1:0-200 GCF_054177405.1 Leptonychotes weddellii
ACCGCCTGGCCGCGAAGACAGCGCGCAGGCGGCTGCAGAAGAAGGATGCAGCGGGAGCGCCGGGCCCCGGCCGGAGAGAGGCGCGCAGAGACGCGACCCGCCGCTCCGGCTCGTGGGGGCAGCGCTCGGCTCTCGGACCCCCGCGCCCCGCACCGGGCCTTCTCCCCAACTTGCCCATCACCGCCGCCCGCCCCCCCCCG
>NW_027999299.1:0-200 GCF_054177405.1 Leptonychotes weddellii
CCTGGGTGGCTCAGTTGGTTAAGCAACTGCCTTCGGCTCAGGTCATGATCCTGGAGTCCCGGGATCGAGTCCCATATCGGGCTCCTTGCTCAGCAGGGGGTCTGCTTCTCCCTCTGATCCTCCCCCCTCTCATGCTCTCTCTCTCTGTCTCATTCTCTCTCTCAAATAAATAAATAAAATCTTTAAAAAAAAAAAAAAAA
>NW_027999300.1:0-200 GCF_054177405.1 Leptonychotes weddellii
ATATGTGTATATACATGTATGTGTGTGAAAATATGTTTACATTCATATATATGTGTATGAGTTTACAAAATAGAAGAGGTACATGAAGCTAATGAATACTTATCTTGAGAACAGGGTAAATGAGGTAGGGTGGATGAAAAAGATCTTTTGTTTTTTATTCCTTATACAACTGTATTATTTCAGTTGTTTGCAAGGATAAC
>NW_027999301.1:0-200 GCF_054177405.1 Leptonychotes weddellii
ATTATCCTTGCAAACAACTGAAATAATACAGTTGTATAAGGAATAAAAAACAAAAGATCTTTTTCATCCACCCTACCTCATTTACCCTGTTCTCAAGATAAGTATTCATTAGCTTCATGTACCTCTTCTATTTTGTAAACTCATACACATATATATGAATGTAAACATATTTTCACACACATACATGTATATACACATAC
>NW_027999302.1:0-200 GCF_054177405.1 Leptonychotes weddellii
GGGCGCCTGGGTGGCTCAGTTGGTTAAGCGACTGCCTTCAGCTCAGGTCATGATCCTGGAGTCCCGGGATCGAGTCCCGCATCGGGCTCCCTGCTCAGCAGGGAGTCTGCTTCTCCCTCTGACCCTCCTCCCTCTCATGCTCTCTGTCTCTCATTCTCTCTCTCTCAAATAAATAAATAAAATCTTTAAAAAAAAAAAAA
>NW_027999303.1:0-200 GCF_054177405.1 Leptonychotes weddellii
TTGGGGCGCCTGGGTGGCTCAGTTGGTTAAGCGACTGCCTTCGGCTCAGGTCATGATCCTGGAGTCCCGGGATCGAGTCCCGCATCGGGCTCCCTGCTCGGCAGGGAGTCTGCTTCTCCCTCTGACCCTCCTCCCTCTCATGCTGTCTCTCATTCTCTCTGTCTCAAATAAATAAATAAAAAATCTTTAAAAAAAAAAAA
>NW_027999304.1:0-200 GCF_054177405.1 Leptonychotes weddellii
AAGCCACTCTGGAAAACAGTATGGAGGTTCCTCAAAAAGTTGAAAATAGAGCTACCATATGATCCAGCAATTGCACTACTGGGTATTTACCCCAAAGATACAAAAGTAGGGATCTGAAAGGGTACGTGCACCCCGATGTTTATAGCAGCAATGTCCACAATAGCCAAACTGTGGAAAGAGCCAAGATGTCCATCGACAGA
>NW_027999305.1:0-200 GCF_054177405.1 Leptonychotes weddellii
CGCCTGGGTGGCTCAGTTGGTTAAGCGACTGCCTTCGGCTCAGGTCATGATCCTGGAGTCCCGGGATCGAGTCCCGCATCGGGCTCCCTGCTCGGCGGGGAGTCTGCTTCTCCCTCTGACCCTCCTCCCTCTCATGCTCTCTGTCTCTCATTCTCTCTCTCTCAAATAAATAAATAAAATCTTTAAAAAAAAAAAAAAAG
>NW_027999306.1:0-1006 GCF_054177405.1 Leptonychotes weddellii
GCACAACTCTGGATTCTCTACCATTCAGAGCCTTTACATAAGCCATTCCTTCTGCCTGAACTGCCCTTCATGCCCCCGACCCCATTCACTTGATCTCTCTCACCTTACTGATTTCAGCTAAAATGATCCGACCTCAAAGAGGCCTTTAGGAAACCACCCTGTGTTAGTCGTATCCATTAAGTTACTTATATCCTTAGCTTTCCCATAGATTGGAACTGGCATAGCTAGAGGGTACTTGCCTATTTTATTAACTGAAGTAGAGTCAGAAGTTGATGCAACGTATGAGATAGCATGAGGTCCCAGTAGAAAGGGGCCGATTATACATGAAACTCTTATTTTTAATATGCCTCACAAGTAATTACAAATCTCCAAGCACTAGGAACTTCTACTGTAAAGTATTATTAATTTACTCCTGTTGTTACATATTTTCTTTATTATTAGTGTTATTATTACTTTTTTCCCCCACCATTTAAGTAAGCTTTATGCCCATTGTAGGGCTTGAACTCACAACCTGGAGATCAAGAGTTGCATGCTCTACAGATTTAGCCAACCAGGAGCCCCACTACACCTTTTTTCTTAAGACTAATAGGACGAATAATGGGTGGGGAAAGTGCTTAGAATGATGCCCAAAATGTAAGATGCATGACATAAAATTTTGACCAGAAAGACCTTCAGAGATCATCTACTTACTCCCTTCCCCAGTAGCCATCCATTTTTTAAGGTGGGGGGGAGGGGTGGAAGCTATTTACACATAAATCATCATGGATTCCAGTATTCATGAGACATTAAATTATGAGTCTGACAACTATCTTAAAATATCCATACTTAACACAGAAAAGGAAGCCTAGATTCCAAAATTAGAATCTCAATCAAATGCAAAACAGTATGGAGGTTCCTCAAAAAGTTGAAAATAGAGCTACTATACGCTCCAGCAATTGCACTACTGGGTATTTACCCCAAAGATACAAAAGTAGGGATCCGAAAGGGTACGTGCACCCCAATGTTT
>NW_027999307.1:0-200 GCF_054177405.1 Leptonychotes weddellii
AGGGGAAGAATGAAGCGGGGGAAATCGGAGGGGTAGACGAACCATGAGAGACGATGGACTCTGAAAAACAAACAGGGTTCTGGAGGGGAGGGGGGTGGGAGGATGGGTTAGCCTGGTGGTGGGTATTGAGGAGGGCACATTCTGCATGGAGCACTGGGTGTTATGCACAAACAATGAATCATGGAACACTTCATCTAAAA
>NW_027999308.1:0-200 GCF_054177405.1 Leptonychotes weddellii
CGCCTGGGTGGCTCAGTTGGTTAAGCAACTGCCTTCAGCTCAGGTCATGATCCCAGGGTCCTGGGATCGAGTCCCGCATCGGGCTCCCTGCTCTGCGGGGAGCCTGCTTCTCCCTCTCCCACTCCCCCTGCTTGTGTTCCCTCTCTCGCTGTGTCTCTCTCTGTCAAATAAATAAATAAAATCTTTAAAAAAAAAAAAAA
>NW_027999309.1:0-200 GCF_054177405.1 Leptonychotes weddellii
CGCCTGGGTGGCTCAGTTGGTTAAGCGACTGCCTTCGGCTCAGGTCATGATCCTGGAGTCCCGGGATCGAGTCCCGCATCGGGCTCCCTGCTCGGCAGGGAGTCTGCTTCTCCCTCTGACCCTCCTCCCTCTCATGCTCTCTGTCTCTCATTCTCTCTCTCTCAAATAAATAAATAAAATCTTTAAAAAAAAAAAAAAAA
>NW_027999310.1:0-200 GCF_054177405.1 Leptonychotes weddellii
CTGGGTGGCTCAGTTGGTTAAGCGACTGCCTTCGGCTCAGGTCATGATCCTGGAGTCCCGGGATCGAGTCCCGCATCGGGCTCCCTGCTCGGCAGGGAGTCTGCTTCTCCCTCTGACCCTCCTCCCTCTCATGCTCTCTGTCTCTCATTCTCTCTCTCTCAAATAAATAAATAAAATCTTTAAAAAAAAAAAAAAAAGAA
>NW_027999311.1:0-200 GCF_054177405.1 Leptonychotes weddellii
GCCTGGGTGGCTCAGTTGGTTAAGCGACTGCCTTCGGCTCAGGTCATGATCCTGGAGTCCCGGGATCGAGTCCCGCATCGGGCTCCCTGCTCGGCAGGGAGTCTGCTTCTCCCTCTGACCCTCCTCTCTCTCATGCTCTCTGTCTCTCATTCTCTCTGTCTCAAATAAATAAATAAATAAAATCTTTAAAAAAAAAAAAA
>NW_027999312.1:0-200 GCF_054177405.1 Leptonychotes weddellii
ACGATGGACTCTGAAAAACAAACTGAGGGTTCTAGAGGGGAGGGGGGTGGGAGGATGGGTTAGCCTGGTGGTGGGTATTGAGGAGGGCACGTTCTGCATGGAGCACTGGGTGTTATGCACAAACAATGAATCATGGAACACTTCATCTAAAACTAATGATGTAATGTATGGGGATTAACATAAGAATAAAAAAAAAAAAA
>NW_027999313.1:0-200 GCF_054177405.1 Leptonychotes weddellii
AGGGCGCCTGGGTGGCTCAGTTGGTTAAGCGACTGCCTTCGGCTCAGGTCATGATCCTGGAGTCCCTGGATCGAGTCCCGCATCGGGCTCCCTGCTCGGCAGGGAGTCTGCTTCTCCCTCTGACCCTCCCCCCTCTCATGTGCTCTCTCTCTCTCATTCTCTCTGTCTCAAATAAATAAATAAAATCTTTAAAAAAAAAA
>NW_027999314.1:0-200 GCF_054177405.1 Leptonychotes weddellii
ATCGCCAGGGTTGATTCGGCTGATCTGGCTGGCTAGGCGGGTGTCCCCTTCCTCCCTCACCGCTCCATGTGCGTCCCTCCCGAAGCTGCGCGCTCGGTCGAAGAGGACGACCTTCCCCGATAGAGGAGGACCGTTCTTCGGTCAAGGGTATACGAGTAGCTGCGCTCCCCTGCTAGAACCTCCAAACAAGCTCTCTCAAG
>NW_027999315.1:0-200 GCF_054177405.1 Leptonychotes weddellii
GGGGCGCCTGGGTGGCTCAGTTGGTTAAGCGACTGCCTTCGGCTCAGGTCATGATCCCGGAGTCCCGGGATCGAGTCCCGCATCGGGCTCCCTGCTCAGCGGGGAGTCTGCTTCTCCCTCTGCCCCTCCCCCCTCTCATGCTCTCTCTATCTCATTCTCTCTCTCAAATAAATAAATAAAATCTTTAAAAAAAAAAAAAA
>NW_027999316.1:0-200 GCF_054177405.1 Leptonychotes weddellii
AAAAAAAAACAAAAAAACTGAACCTCAACTTTCTCATCCTCAAGTAGAAATATTAAAGTTGGCCTTGTGTGTACCTTAGCAGGGTTTTATGATAACCAAATGGAAATCTTGAGATGTAATCAATGAACCCAAAATAATAACCCATATGATAATCAGGAATCTCCTGGGCTTTATAGATGAAGTTGTGGTGTTCTTCCCAG
>NW_027999317.1:0-12133 GCF_054177405.1 Leptonychotes weddellii
GCCTCGGATTCACTTCTCCGCACGTCCTACCTTCCAGAAAGTGGTCGCTTTTCTGATGAGAGAGTTGTTGCTCTTCTTTTCTTCGATCTCCTGTTGAGTTTGTAGGTGTTCAGAATGGTTTGATCCCTATCCAGCTGAATTCCTGAGAGGAGACGAAATCCAGGTCTCCTACTCCTCCGCCATCTTGCTCTGCCCCCCTATTCTTTCTCCTTTAAAAAAACTTCCATTTTAGATATTATTTGTTTGTTTTCTTGTTCTTATGCATTCTCCTCAATCACAATTTTTCTCTTTCCATGATTTAAATATGCTTGTATTACGGTTTTTTTGCTAGTATTTTATTAATGTTTATGCTTGAACAAAGTAGTAGACTCATGCGCCTTTTAATTTTTCATAGGGTAAATATTTCCCTCAATTTTGGTATAGTCTTCTTCGTTCCCATCAATTATATATTTTGGAATGGTCTGACATATCTGCTGAATGTCTATCAAGATTCTTTTTCAACTACTTAAATGTACCAAATGATCTATTATTTTCCCCCAGAAGACCTCTTTCTAGAGATTGTCCTGTTCTTCCCTGGGCCAGATGCTCTCAGGGCTGCCATACTGCTCTCTCCTCCTGGGTTCATCTTCACCTCCCTCCTTGTTGGATCCTTTCTTGTGCGTGTTTCCTGCACTTTTTCGTAGTTCACTACCTCATTTTCTTTAATGGCAATTTCTAGTGAGAGCCTGGTGGGTCTTTGTCTCCTCAAAACAAAGGGACTGTTGGAATTTTTCTTCTACTCTCTTACAGGCTTTTGTTTTGTGTTGTGTTCTTTTATTTCCTTCCTTAGCTCCTGCTTTGCACAACTTCAGAAGTCAGCAAACATCCTGAGGGGAGACTGGCTGTGTTGGTCTCCAGTGTTGGCCTTCCAGCCCCTGTGAACACTAAAATTCCTCCCATTTTTTATTCTTCCTCCAGCTGTGGCTTCTGCCTTGGCCAAAGCAGAATTCTCAATGGCTTGGCAGATGCCCCCAGGGAAGTGTGTCTGCAGATACCTGGCTCGCCTGTTGACATTTCCTCCTTCTCTGGACTTGGTGTCCTTTTTGTGTGCCCTTAGCTCCCTCATACCTTAAATAGCCGATTTTCCTTTGTAGTTTACCTAAGCCTTCTACTTGTTCCAAGATGGAGCTTTCGTTCACTGTATATTATTCTCTGTGATTGGATATGGAATTTCCATGTATTGGGAAGGTTTTTAGGTTAAAGTAAGACTTTCTTGAATGTTTTCATTCTCTCTCTCACATACTCACTCTCTTCTCAGCTATACCCAGTTTTCTAGAAGATAGAATATAGAGAATCCCCTCCCTGCCAAACACATGCTTTTTGTTCTATCACATACCATTGTTGGTAACTTTTTCTAATCTCCTGCTTTGATAGACTTAATGGAGGAATCTAGGTAAAATGCTAGAGGACTTTAACTCACATTTCTACGTTTTAGAGTTTAGTGCCAGAGAGAATTGCTAGTTCTCAGTCTGCTTTTCCACCCACCTGGCTCCATCAGCTCCTCAGAAGTCCAGAGATATTAGACACCAGTGATTGTGTCTGAGTCACTTTCCTGAGAAGACCCTAAAATCACCTCTCCTAATTTCCCATCCTTCACTTCTACCAGGCTCATGGAGTTAAAAATAACTACTTTCAAATATCACCTCTGAGACTTATGAAGGGTGACTTTCGATAATAGTCTGAGACCATTTTCTCACTGGGAGATGGGAATAGCCATACCTATTTCATTAACAATGAAGATGAAACAGAATAATTAAGCACCAGCTCAGGGCCTGAAACAGAGTGGACATTCACTAGATGTCTGTGATTTCACTGTCCCCATCCCATGTGGGCAAAAGGGAGGAGAGGGAGAAATGTGGATCTGAAGTGCGAGAGCGAGGTTCTTGTCTCACGGTGTCAAAGATTGAATCTCATGGACAAAGGAGAGAGAGCAAAGTAATAGAGATTTATGAAGCAAGGATACAGAAAAAGCTCTCAGGAGTGAGAGGGGTCCCGACTGGGTTGTCAACATGGGCCTCCACTGAAAGTCTTTTATTCAGAACTGACCAGGGAGCTTGTGGCCTTATGATTCTTGTGATGTCTTGGTTTGAGTAAGGACTGGTAATGACATCTTTAATGGCTTACTTCTTCTTTGGGGTCTGGTTGTTCTTTGTTGGTCACAATGTGACTGCCATAACAGGATCCCACTTTGACACCCAGGGCAGGGTGATCTGGTTTGTTCCCTTATCTCTGGTTTCCTTATGCCTCAGCATTTCTGGGATTTCTGTGAGCCTGATCCTGTAGCCCCCTACCTCTCATTCCCTCTCTAGCCCTGCCGGTCCGTTACTCAGATCTACGACTGCTGGGGAAGACTGCACATTCTCCTGGTTTCTTCCTTTGCAAAAACTCTATTTTGCTCTTCATTTTTATGATAGCCCTTGATGTCTTTCCCAGGCTTGAGTTAAAATGGAAAGAGAAGATGTGGATAAACATAGATAGTACTTTTATAACCTGTCAAAAAAAAAGAGAGACTGGGCATGCTCCTTTGTCTGAGCAATTTAAATATTGGATAGGAAGCCAACACTTGAGTGGTTTAAGTAAATCCAGAGTGAAGGCAATAAAGGAGAGCAGAGGAGTTCCAGAAATTTCTCTCTTTTTTGTTCGCAATCTGTGAACATATGGATCAGAGGCAGTCTGCTCAGTTGGCTAAATCATGGTGCTAATGAAGTGGAGATCCCTGGATGAGTTATTTAGCTTCTAGCAGGAAAAAACACTTTGCCTTGAACAGATTACAGGCCTAAAGCAGGAAAGCTAACTTCCACCTACTAGGCAGGGAGGCTAGAGGTATGGTTAACTCAAGCAAAACTGATGTCAGTACCAGGAATCAAAGTAAAATCCAAGGCTTTAATGAAGATGAGTGGGTAGTACCTTCTCAGATAAGTAACTGAGTACTCATTCCTTTACATCAATAAAGACTTTTTACACCTGCAAATAATATGAATCAGAGCAGCACCTAGAGCCTCAAGTATTTTTACTTGTATATATTTTTGACCCTCAACATGGGTTGGGTGGGGTTGGGGGTAGAGAGGAAGCTGACCAACCTATATTATGTCTTTGAGATGGTGCTTTGAGTTTGCTTGTAGGGTAGGCTGTTTAGTAAATTTTAGCTATAATACAGTTAATCTTTATAACTGCCTATTCTCTGATTATTTAGTGCTCTCCTAAATACTTTAATCAGCAAATCCTTTTTTTAGTGGGTGGTAATGGATATAGCCTTATTCTCATTTATAGGTAACTTAGGCTGAAAACTTGAACATTCATTAATGATTTTTCATTAAATTTTCTGTGTATCTGTATTAGAACAAATGAAATTTTATGCAAAGAACAAAGGAAGTGCAGACTAATTCTAAGTTTCTGTGTAGGAAGTATAAATGGAGCCTTTACTTAATTTTTATTTATTTATTTATTTATTTAAAGATTTTATTTATTTATTTGAGAGAGAGAACACGAACCAGGGGAGAGGGGCAGAGAGAGAGGGAGAAGCAGACTCCCCATCGAGCAGGGAGCCCAATATGGGGCTCCATCCCAGGACCCTGGGATCATGACCTGAGCTGAAGGCAGTCATTTAACTGACTGAGCCACCCAGGCTCCCCTTTACTTAACTTTTAAATTTAAAGATTTAACTTCCAAATTTTTATGTTCCCTGACTTACAATGGCTTGACTTACAATTTTTTAACTTTGTAATGGTACGAAAGTGATATTTATTCAGTAGAAACTGTACTAGGAATTTTGAATTTGGATCTTTTCCTGGGATTGGCGATAGGTGGTAGGATCTTTTCTCATAATGCTGGGCAGTGACAGTAACCTACATCCCCCAGTCAGCCACGTGATCATGAAGGTAAACAACTGATACACAGACAACCATCCTGCACCCATACAACCCTTCTGTTTGTCACTTTCACTGTAGTATTCAATACACTGCATGATATAGTCAACACTTTATTATAAAATAGGCTGTGTGTGAGGTGACTTTGCCCACCTATAGGCTCATGTATGTGTTCTGAGAATGTTTAAGTAAGGCTAGGCTAAGCTAGGACGTCGGTAGGTTAGGTGTAAGGCATTTTTTTCAGACTTATGATGTTCTCAACTTATGATGGGTTTATTGGCATGTAGCCCCATTGGGAGTCAAGGAAGATCTGTATTTTGTTCATGTGATCCCTGCACAAACCTGCCAAACAGCTACTCCTTGTATCTGGATGTCACCATTGCCCCCAAAGACCTTGAGAGAACTGACGGTACAGATGGAATGCTTTTGATTTTATCATATCTGTCCTGCCTTTCTCAGAATGTGAGCCACTTATCTGACTCTTCTGGGGAGTTTTGGTCTGATTGCTCCTAGCAGCTCCATGGGGAAGCCTGAGCTCAGTTTCTGGAAGCAGAGCTGCAGTGTTGTCTGGTGTATGAGTTCAGGCAGCTTTGCTCAGCTCCCCCACCTCTGACTTTGTTTTAGAGGTAGACGGTGTGAGTTGTTCAGACAGCTTAGCAGGGCTGTTATGGATATTAATAAAATAAACTGAAATATTATGAATATGCTAATAAATAATAATAAATAATAATTATTATGATGCCAGTCAATAATAGGTGGGTAATTTATCCACAGTGCTAAGAGAATAAAAATTATTCAGGGTTATGGCAAATGTATAGTATTAGCAATATCATTTTAAATAGTCCATGCCATGGCTCGAGCTTTGTAGTGTCTACATGGTCAGGTCTTCCCAATTTTATCCACCATTATCACATATAAGCCAGTATGGTTTTCCTGACAAGCCACATGCAACACATGAGCCCTTTGCTCATGATGTTCTCACTGCTTCAGATCCTATTCATCCTTCAAAGCCCATTCCCAAATGCCACTTCTTCATTCCATCTTTCCAGGATTCCTCCTTTCTTCACCAAGATGGGAACATTTAGTTGTTCACTCAACTCCTATCGCAAATTGTCTATAATAACATTCATGGCTCTTGCCACTTCCTGCTTTATGTGAGAGTGATTTAAACTCTTGCTTTTCTGTTAGATGACTGGATTCTTAAATACATAAAATAAATCATAAGATGTAACACATTTTCTGACATTAGCTGGGTTCCAGGAATTGTGCTGAACTTCATACATCTGCAATCTTGGTGACTCCTCCCAGCTATCTGATGCATTAAGTACCATTATTATCCTTATTTTACAGATGACGAGACTGAGGATTGTTGAATTTATTAACTTGCTCAATATCACAGAATTATTATATGGTAAAATCAGACCCAGACAGTCTGATTTCACAGTCTTGTATTTTATACCCTACAGCTTTCACATACATAATATTTTCAATTGGTGATTATTTTGTCTAGTGGAAAACCATTTAGTTATCATGGGGCATTCCGTCCCTAACAAAATAAGAGTTTAAGAAAAGATTTTCCTTTCCCACTGTATCACTCTAGGAGTCATTTGGTTAAAAAAAAAAGACAAAAATATTGAATGTTTCACTAGTTATAAAATAGCATTTTATACTTTGAGACTGGAGCTATTAAAACAGCTTTACTATGTACTTAGAATTAAAACACTTTAAACTATATTAAATTGTTTTGTTAAACTATTTTTAAAGTACAGAATTGCAGTTTATATTCTGCTCTTCAAATGTTTCATCTACCAATTGATGTATGGTTTAGTTTCAACACAGCTGATTGACTTTGCATACAAACTTTAGCGTGTGTCCTCTCAAGAATTTTCTCAAACGTGTTGTGATTTTCCCCTTTTATTTCCTGGGATGACAAATCCTCAAAAGGAAACACTTTTACTTCTCTGGGGTGTTTTTGCATCAGGAATTTTGAAAGTTTAATAAAAATACTTTGATTTGAAATGAAAGTAATTCTTTGATATTTACATACTTGTTATTCACCAGATGAAGGGGTACACCTATGTGAGATGTCAAAGTAACTTCATTACATTTTTTTCCATACACACATGTGCAAAAGTGCAGGTCTTCGTGGGATGCAGCCATGTAAACGCTCCGTGGGGGACAGTGGTCTTCAACCACTGTCAGTCAGTATTCAAACTGAGTGAACTACTTTCTGGAAACATACTGTCTGTCCTCACTTTTCTTATAAGGGAGCTACACCAAATGCCTGGGTATTCTTGCAATCATGGGGGGCAGGTTACCAGGTGGCTTGCCGCAATGCTGCTCCTGGTTACTCAGGCCACCTGCAGGCCTTCCCCATGGCACCCACCTCATACCCACATCATGACCTCCTCATCTCTCTGCAGGGCTCCCTACTGCTGCTAAGGGCCAAGACTTCATGGTTGCTCAGGGACCTGAGGAGGGATTTCCCCCAGCAAGCAATCCTCCAGTTTTTCAGTTGGGTGTCCCCCAGTTCAATTCAGTTCTGACACTAACTACTCAGAGTTAGCATCAGACCCCACAAGGTAGTGGACTCAGTCCCACAAAACTGTCCCCACGTCAGACACCTGTTGCAAGACTGAGCCACTTGTACTTCTTACCTACTGGCTGTAAAACGGGGGATCTCACAAACCTTTCCTCAGGTTCAAAAATTTGCTAGAACAGCCCACAGAAAATATGAATGTATTTTACTTCTGTTTACCAGTTTATTATAAAGGACACAAGTCAGTAACAGCCAAATGGAATGGACACTTAGGACAAGACACGGAGGGGAGGCAGAAGCAGAGTTTCCATGCCCTTCCAGCAAGTCACTCTCCCAGCACCTGGATGCGTACACCAACCCAGAAGCTCTCCAACTCTATGGTTTTGGGGTTTTTATGGGGCTTCCCTATGTAGGAATGATTGATTAAATCATTGGCCATTGGGGGTTAACTTGATCTTCAGCCCCTCTCCTCTTCCTGGAGGTTGGGGGATGTGGCTGAAATTTCCAAGCATCTAATCAATGCTTGTTCTTTCTGGCAACCAGCCTCCATCTGAAGCTATGTAGGGACCCACCAAGAGTTACCTCATGAGAACACAACATATCAGTCCCCTCAATCACAGAGGACTCCTAGGGTTTTGGGAGCTCCATGCAAGGAACCAGAGCCACAGACCAAATATCTTTCCGTATTATGAAGGCCACATGGGATCAATGAGCAATGGCGCCCTCTGGGGTGGACTATGACTTATGGGTGACAAGGTGTAATGTCTTTTAATTTCCTTCCTTCAAATGGTTGATGCATTAACACAGCCACTTTGGATGGCCTCTCTGAAGATGTCCAGTGAGACTAAGTGATCAACTCATCCAAAAACTGTTGCTGGCCTGGCAATGCACTTTCTTATATCTGCCTTCCCTTTAGCCCTGCCTCAATCTTTGCCCTCACTCCTGCTGCCCTGGTATTGCACTCTCAAAAAAACTGCTAACACATAATGTTTTTGCTTTCCTCTGTTTTCTGGGGAACATAAGCTCTAGCACTGAAGTGACAGTTTTAGTGACTTGCAGCATCATATAATGTTACTTTTTACCAAAGGAATAATAAATTACATAGGTAGCAAAAACTAATAATGAGATGATATGTAAGAGTCTATAAAGTAACTGTTTTTAAAAAAAGAACAAAAGCAATGAAAGACTAAAAATGATGTTGGAATGATAAGTATAAAAAGAAGGCTGATTTGGAAAAGAAACAAATAGTATGTATAGAAACAGGAAAACAGTTTTCAAAATTAAATAATTGTATGAATGTGAAAGGTTAGACTTAGTTGAAGAGAGAATAGATAAAGTAGAAGGTAGATCTGGGAAGTTACACAGAATGTGTGTATTGGGGAGGGAGGTAGGGAAAGTGGAAGGGAGGTAGGGAGAGAGAATGAATAAAAGTTGAAAGAAGGTTCACTTGGAAGAGTTCCCAAAATAGACAATAGAGTGAATGAGACAAAAGTAGTAATTGAAGAGATGAAAAAGTATTTAAAAAGGAAAAAAAAAAGTCATATATAAACAAGGCTGAATGCACACTTCTCACTAATAGATCGCATAGATCATATAGTTCAGATGGTAATTTTTTTTCAAAATGCTGAAAGGGAAAAATAATTTAGAATTAGAATTATATAACCAGCTAAAATATTATTCAAGAGCAAAGACAAAACAAATATATTTTCAAAGATTTCAAAACAAATATATTTCAAAGTTGCCCACTCAAAACTCACTGTAAGAGGTATTAAAAGAAGAAAAATATTGACCTCCAGAAGGAGGGAGTGATATGCAAATATTAGTGATGAGCAATAAAGTTGGCAAACAATTCTGCTGATTAAAATACATCATTGAGAATAAAAAACCTCACCAATTTTGGATTTCAAGAACAAGGTGCAACAAATACTGGACAACAATCACAAGGGAAAGAGGCAAAGCATGATTAGAATTTGAACATTTGAATTTTTTTTTTGAAAGATGGCTGGAGATATTTACTTAGAGTATAAGTCCCATACTTATTTACACTCAAAATTTAAGAATAACCATGTAAACAATAAAATTAGAATATATACCTTCTTTTCTAGTAAAGAGGGAACCAGGGTAAATATAATGAAGGAGGGAAAAGAAGGAGGATAAAGAATTAAGCAAAACCACTGGAGTAAGTAGAGAATAATAAAATGGTGATAACTGTAATCACAGGTAACGGAAGTGACAATGTATGTGACAAAAGAAAAGAGATTCTTAGACTGGATTAAAAAATCTGGTATATGGTATTTATAAAAGAGACATGTTAAGTGCAGTGACAGAGAAATTTGAAAATAAAGGAATGAAAAATAGATATTCTAGATACATAGATGAATCTAGATACTCCAGATGAATAGCTGCTGTATCAAGCAATATCAGAAAAAGAAACATTCATTTTAAGGTTAAGGGTACTGTGGCAGATAATGAGTAGCATTACGCAATGATACAAAAAGTAGTTTACCAAGATGTACTAACCAATGACCTGTATGAACTAACATAGACTCCAAACATGGAACTAGAAAGCTGAGAGAGCTTGACAATATTTCATCCATAGTGGATGCTGTTGATATCCTGCTCAAGTTCCCTTGACTTAACCCCTCGTGGATCCAATTACCCTCCATGTCTCTCTGCTCGAGGGTCTTCTTTGGCTTTGAGTGTGTTCAGAGCCCAAGGGGGGGTGGCTGGCCGTGAGGAAGAGTTAGTGTCTTAGGAACAACTCCTAACTAAGAAGAGTTGGTGGATGGACACTCCAGCTTTTTTGGGGGGAGGGGTTTATTATTCAGTCCCAGTGGGACCAAGCTGCACAGTAATAGATTTATTAATGCAAATTTACTGATAGTCCTCCATCTCTTGTCCCACTTCCCTACTTCCCCATAATGCTTCCTGGGATCACCTCCCAAATTAACCACTTGTACTTAATTCCTTGTTAGGTTTGCTTTTAGGAGAAAACAAGGCTAAGATAACATCCACAAAGAATGATTTTAAAATACTTGTCTTAGCAATTGGTAAATCAAACAGATAAAACTTAATAAGCATAAAGAATATCTGAATGATTAAAAAACTTGATTTTGAGGCGCCTGGGTGGCTCAGTTGGTTAAGTGACTGCCTTCAGCTCGGGTCATGATCCCAGGGTCCTGGGATCGAGTCCCGCATCGGGCTCCCGGCTCTGCGGGGAGCCTGCTTCTCCCTCTCCCACTCCCCCTGCTTGTGTTCCCGCTCTCACTGTGTCTCTCTCTGTCAAATAAATAAATAAAATCTTTAAAAAAAACAAAACAAAACAAACAAACTTGATTTTGTGGATTTGTATAATAACATCTAACACTTATATAGCATCTAATATATGCTAGGCATTTAACAGATGTGCTAATTGAGGCACAGAGAGATTAAATGACTCATCCAAGATCACACAGCTGGTAAATAGGAGTTAGAGTTTGTGTCTTAACTATTTTGCTATATTACTCTTGAAAGTACCCAGCAATTACTGTATGAAGAATCATTTCACAATGCAAGGGACATTTATAATGGTTGATTACCTACTAAGCCAAAATGAGGACCACCCCCCAATAAACTGCAAGACTCAATATCAAAAGACCATGTTCTGGAATCAAAATGAATTGTAGACACAATTTACAAATAGCCACAAAATCTCTTACAGTTTTAGGTGTACGCATACATAAAATCTCCATATTTCTCATTCACTTATGGGAAAAAAGATTCAATATATGTAATTAGAAAATGTTCATGACTGATAATGAAAACTTTACTTACCAAAGTTTATGAGATGCTGCTGAATTGGTATTTGTTTAGAAATTTAAATTTTTAAATATTCATAATAGGAAAGGAATCCGAGAAAGCAGGGGAAGATGCTGTGCTTTAGGTTTTTTTGGAGGATTTTACTTATTTTAGGGAGAGCACATGAGTGGGGGGAGGACCAAAGGGAGACAATCTTCAAGCCAATTCCCCGCTGAGTACAGAGCATGACACAGGGTGAGATCACGACCTGAGCTGTGAGCCGAAACCAAGAGTTGCACGCCCAACTGACTGAGCCACCCAGGCATGCCTGTGTTTTTGTTTTTATAAATAGAACTAGTAATACACAAAATGAAGAACTAGAAACAAAATTATACATTTGAGGATATACAGGCCATCAATACTGGCTGCCATGTGTAAAACTATACATATTAAAAGAGGAGGGTAGAACGTTCCCTTGACGATATAGCTCTTGTCATTGGGTTAATTAGGAGCATTCAGAGGACAGGAAAGCATCCTGTGTTGCGTGGAGTGTAAGGAGGAACATAAGCACTAGACAACATGTCAGAGCCTATTTGAACCAGTGGAAAGAAGTACAGGAAATGATACGGGTGATTTTCCCCTACAGCTGTGGTGACCTGGTATGACCACCTGAGAGCTGGCTTGGCCTCTGGATGAAGAACCTGACAGTGCACATGCCAGAGACCATCAGTCTTGCTGACTGATTTCTAATTTTCCTGATACAGGTAACATTGCCAGAATAAATGAAACAAAAAGCTGAAGAACATTGGGGAGCAGGTAGTATTTTCTTGTATATTTCCAATTGCGGGTTGGGACTTTCGAAGAAGAACAGGGCATTAGAATTGATTTTTATATATTTAATATGGCTAGAGTTAATGGCTTATAGATTTTTGTACCATTAGGCTCAGAGTTGCTGGCTTTGAGCCAGTTTCAAAGGACTTGGGAAGGAAGAAAGCCTTTTTTTTTTTTTTTTTTTTTTTAGTTGGACTGAGAAATCTCTTTGTAGAGGTTATTTTATTTTAGTCTGCCTGTATACCCCTGAAATTTTGAAGAACATGAATTTCAGATAATTGTCATAATTATTTTTGTATTTTTAGACAACTTATGGTGGTGTGCCTGGGATATTGGTGGTAGAGATACTAGTGAAATAGTCTACACTTGCCCCAGAAAAGTTCCTGTTCTCTAGTGCATCAGATGAAGTATCCGTTTAATGGAGTATATTTACATAGAAGAGGTTGATTTGTGTTTACTTCAGTCTTTTTTATTCCAGATCATTTGTGTAACTATGTTGGGTTTTTCACGTTTGGGAATTTGGTCACCTCGGACTGCTGCCTCAAAATCCAGCTCCTCCTATTCTGACTCCTTCCCACCTAAACTCTAAGAAATGTTGAGAACTGAGGTTTTATTTTCTGAGGCAGTGTGTGGGATCTTGGGATGCTCAGTGTAAGCTTTGGAGAACTGTGAAGAGAGAGATGAATGATGAGGAGAGATGTGTGGCTAATCCAAAGGCTTTAAAACTGAAAATAGAGGGTCAATAAATATGACCCAAACTGCAAACCAAATGGTATGGGAAACACTGAATAGACTACGGACAAACAAAACCTCAAACAAAGGAAACGGTAACAATGAAAGGAATACTCCAGTCATTCACAGAACTGTTAGTTTAGACAGGAGTGTACTTGTCATTTGAGACTTCAGACCTGTTCAAGCTGGAGTCTAGAGTGTGAATCAGACAAAGAGAACTAAACATTCTACAAGTATGTTAATGGAGGAGGTACTTTGTTTCTTAGTTTAACATTATATAGTAATGTTTAATAAAATATATACAAATATTAGGTTATAGCTCTATGAATTTATACACACACACACACAC
>NW_027999318.1:0-1006 GCF_054177405.1 Leptonychotes weddellii
ATATTTCACCACAAATAAAACACATTTTAATAATCAGAATGTTGACATTTTTATTTCTTATACATAGAACATGGTTGCCTAACTCAAGGAAATGGAAAAGATTGGCTTATTGTCTCAGAAAGCAATTGATAAATTTGACTGATAATAAATAACTTTGAGGATAATGTCTGGCATAGAGACAAAAGAGGGAAGAGGACACGAAAAAATTGGATAAATGAACAGAAGACTTGTTTTAAGGGCAAGACACATAATGTGGCTATAAATAATTCTCAATTGAAAAGGAGAAAAAGAATTAGAAAACAGGAATTGCATAATACCTCAAGTTTAACTATGAAATGCAAGAAATGGAAGAAATTTTTTACACATCCTTCTTTAAATGTATAGTGTATCTCTGGGTGGCTCCTCAAATATATCTTTCCTTCAAACTCAGTGCAGAGAAGTTATAATGTATCGCTGGATATCTATCCATTGTCTATTAGGTATGCATAGAAATCACTAAGTCTTAGGCATTCTTATAAAAATGGAAGAATTTCTAATTTAGTTGCATCTTCATATGGCAAGTGTGTTCAAACGGTATGGAATATAAGCACTTTGGGGTTTACTCAATACCATTTCCAATTCATCAACATTTATGAGGCTTTCACAAAGGGATTACTATGTATCATAACATTACTTGTGAAAGATACAGTACAGACTTCTGAAAAGTCACTTTTTTATCCTCCTATAAGAAAAAATCAAATCAAAAACAGATGCAATCCATTTTGTTAGAAAATATAGATTTTACCATCATATGAATAAAAGTAGATCACTGCAAGCTATAGAATCACCATTAGTGAGGTTTCTGGTCTCTTATATTGTCATATATAAGAAAAAATCTTTGTCTAACCATGAGAAATGTCCTCCTGAGATGGGAAATGATCTTCTGGTTTTTTTTTTTATTCTTATGTTAATCCCCATACATTACATCATTAGTTTTAGATGAAGTGTTCCATGATTCATTGTTTGT
>NW_027999319.1:0-200 GCF_054177405.1 Leptonychotes weddellii
GGGCGCCTGGGTGGCTCAGTTGGTTAAGCGACTGCCTTCGGCTCAGGTCATGATCCTGGAGTCCCGGGATCGAGTCCCGCATCGGGCTCCCTGCTCGGCAGGGAGTCTGCTTCTCCCTCTGACCCTCCTCCCTCTCATGCTCTCTGTCTCTCATTCTCTCTGTCTCAAATAAATAAATAAAATCTTTAAAAAAAAAACAA
>NW_027999320.1:0-200 GCF_054177405.1 Leptonychotes weddellii
TTTAGGGCGCCTGGGTGGCTCAGTTGGTTAAGCGACTGCCTTCGGCTCAGGTCATGATCCTGGAGTCCCTGGATCGAGTCCCGCATCGGGCTCCCTGCTCGGCAGGGAGTCTGCTTCTCCCTCTGACCCTCCCCCCTCTCATGTGCTCTCTCTCATTCTCTCTCTCTCAAATAAATAAATAAAAAATCTTTAAAAAAAAA
>NW_027999321.1:0-200 GCF_054177405.1 Leptonychotes weddellii
GGGGCGCCTGGGTGGCTCAGTTGGTTAGGCGACTGCCTTCGGCTCAGGTCATGATCCTGGAGTCCCGGGATCGAGTCCCGCATCGGGCTCCCTGCTCGGCAGGGAGTCTGCTTCTCCCTCTGACCCTCCTCCCTCTCATGCTCTCTGTCTCTCATTCTCTCTGTCTCAAATAAATAAATAAAATCTTTAAAAAAAAAAAA
>NW_027999322.1:0-200 GCF_054177405.1 Leptonychotes weddellii
GACTCTAGTGAAGCACACCATTGATTCTTCAGCTAAATTGTGAAGCCCTAACTTCAGTTCTGAGGATATGCCCAGGAATCTGGAGACACCAGCATCAGGCCTATCGTTTCTTCTCCTGCATTGCTTAGTCCTCTTTAGTAGGAAACAAAGAGAGAGTTGTAGATGTGTACGTATGCTCCTTCTCCAAAAAAAAAAAAAAA
>NW_027999323.1:0-200 GCF_054177405.1 Leptonychotes weddellii
TTTTGGGGCGCCTGGGTGGCTCAGTTGGTTAAGCGACTGCCTTCGGCTCAGGTCATGATCCTGGAGTCCCGGGATCGAGTCCCGCATCGGGCTCCCTGCTCGGCAGGGAGTCTGCTTCTCCCTCTGACCCTCCTCCCTCTCATGCTCTCTGTCTCTCATTCTCTCTGTCTCAAATAAATAAATAAAATCTTTAAAAAAAA
>NW_027999324.1:0-200 GCF_054177405.1 Leptonychotes weddellii
TGGGGCGCCTGGGTGGCTCAGTCGTTAAGCGTCTGCCTTCGGCTCAGGTCATGATCACAGGGTCCTGGGATCGAGCCCCACATCGGGTTCTCCGCTCTGCGGGAAGCCTGCTTCTCCCTCTTCCACTCCCCCTGCTTGTGTTCCCTCTCTCGCTGTGTCTCTCTCTGTCAAATAAATAAAATCTTTAAAAAAAAAAAAAA
>NW_027999325.1:0-200 GCF_054177405.1 Leptonychotes weddellii
CCGGGTGCCTGGGTGGCTCAGTTGGTTAAGCGACTGCCTTCGGCTCAGGTCATGATCCTGGAGTCCCTGGATCGAGTCCCGCATCGGGCTCCCTGCTCGGCAGGGAGTCTGCTTCTCCCTCTGACCCTCCCCCCTCTCATGTACTCGCTCTCTCTCATTCTCTCTCTCTCAAATAAATAAAATCTTTAAAAAAAAAAAAA
>NW_027999326.1:0-200 GCF_054177405.1 Leptonychotes weddellii
GGGCGCCTGGGTGGCTCAGTTGGTTAAGCGACTGCCTTCGGCTCAGGTCATGATCCTGGAGTCCCTGGATCGAGTCCCGCATCGGGCTCCCTGCTCGGCGGGGAGTCTGCTTCTCCCTCTGACCCTCCCCCCTCTCATGCTCTCTCTATCTCATTCTCTCTCTCAAATAAATAAATAAAATCTTTAAAAAAAAAAAAAAA
>NW_027999327.1:0-200 GCF_054177405.1 Leptonychotes weddellii
GGGGCGCCTGGGTGGCTCAGTTGGTTAAGCGACTGCCTTCGGCTCAGGTCATGATCCTGGAGTCCCGGGATCGAGTCCCGCATCGGGCTCCCTGCTCGGCAGGGAGTCTGCTTCTCCCTCTGGCCCTCCCCCCTCTCATGTGCTCTCTCTCATTCTCTCTCTCTCAAATAAATAAATAAAATCTTTAAAAAAAAAAAAAA
>NW_027999328.1:0-200 GCF_054177405.1 Leptonychotes weddellii
GGCGCCTGGGTGGCTCAGTTGGTTAAGCGACTGCTTTCGGCTCAGGTCATGATCCTGGAGTCCCTGGATCGAGTCCCGCATCGGGCTCCCTGCTCGGCAAGGAGCCTGCTTCTCCCTCTGACCCTCCCCCCTCTCATGTGCTCTCTCTCTCTCATTCTCTGTCTCAAATAAATAAATAAAATCTTTAAAAAAAAAAAAAA
>NW_027999329.1:0-1006 GCF_054177405.1 Leptonychotes weddellii
TCTCTCATCTAACCCAGACCAGTCTCTGAATATCGCAAGAGTCAACCGTCACGCGTTCATCTCGCCAACCTGCTACACCCCAATTTCTGCAGTTCAAAAGGGGATGAAAACACGCACAGAATATTGACCTGAAGTCACTGAACTACCAAAGTAAAACCCGGCCTCTCCGAAGCCAAAGATCACTCACACATGAACTCACCTCACTGTCAGAGACTTCTCTGTCATTAATAATGAATCGGTAGCTCGCATCTGGTGATAAGTGCTCAGCCTGGAGCCAGAAGCGAACCTGGCCCTTATCAAAAATCTCATAAGCTAATTCTGATTTCAGAGGAATTGCTACAGGAAGAAAAGAAATCAAAAGTCAATAATGCATGAATCGTTGTGAGAGAGAACAGCTGCATATTGGAGGAAAATAGCAATCCTGGTTATTAAATTTTTGAGGATGTGAAACCCTGGGGTGTTGAATAGGATTATGAAAAGCAAAACAATAAAACTAAAACCCTAGGTCAGCCTGTTGTTGCAGGTAAAGCCCTGGCTGTGTGAGCCGTGTGCACACACACCCTGGGGTACACCCCCGCGTGCTCCCTCTGTATTCAGTGTAACTCAGTAACCGAAGACTCCACCTGATTGACTTGTTTGGATTAGGATCAGCTACGCTAAACCCCAAATTCAAAACTCTCTCTATGCAATAAAAACTTCTACAAGTTGCATCATCAACTCGTATTTGTTTCCAATGAACAGGTGACAAGCCTGGAAGCTGGATGCGTGAAATGAAACGGTCCGTGCCCAAAGTGCTCCTTGGTGAGCTTCCCACCTTAATGAGCAAGGCCCTCCCCCAACGGCTTGCTGTCTGCCTGCAAACAGGCAGAGTCCCACGCTTACTTACTGGGATTCTTGATTTCGTTGCTCAGTGACATCAAACGTTCGAGCTCTAAAATTAAGAAAAATACATGCATTGATTTTTGACCCATACATTCAGAAGTCTGTAAATAATTACAAGGCTAAC
>NW_027999330.1:0-200 GCF_054177405.1 Leptonychotes weddellii
GGGTGCCTGGGTGGCTCAGTTGGTTAAGCGACTGCCTTCGGCTCAGGTCATGATCCTGGAGTCCCGGGATCGAGTCCCGCATCGGGCTCCCTGCTCGGCGGGGAGTCTGCTTCTCCCTCTGACCCTCCTCCCTCTCATGCTCTCTGTCTCTCATTCTCTCTCTCTCAAATAAATAAATAAAATCTTTAAAAAAAAAAAAA
>NW_027999331.1:0-200 GCF_054177405.1 Leptonychotes weddellii
GAGAATGGCTAAAATTAACAAGTCAGGAAACGACAGATGTTGGCGGGGATGCGGAGAAAGGGGAACCCTCCTACACTGTTGGTGGGAATGCAAGCTGGTGCAGCCACTCTGGAAAACTGTATGGAGGTTCCTCAAAAAGTTGAAAATAGAGCTACCATATGATCCAGCAATTGCACTACTGGGTATTTACCCCAAAGATA
>NW_027999332.1:0-200 GCF_054177405.1 Leptonychotes weddellii
CATTTTTTTCCTGTTGATTTTTTTACTTGTGTCCATTTGCTTTTGTCCTTATGACAGTAACTGATTTTTTTTTATTCTTATGTTAATCCCCATACATTACATCATTAGTTTTAGATGAAGTGTTCCATGATTCCTTGTTTGTGCATAACACCCAGTGCTCCATGCAGAATGTACCCTCCTCAATACCCACCACCAGGCTC
>NW_027999333.1:0-200 GCF_054177405.1 Leptonychotes weddellii
CGTTTGTTTCCTGCGATTAAGAATTCCTCATATCAGTGAGATCATATGATACATGTCTTTCTCTGTTTGACTTATTTCGCTCAACATAATACCCTCCAGTTCCATCCACGTCGTTGCAAATGGCAAGATCTCATTGAACTAAATTGTTTTTTAAAGATTTATTTATTTGAGAGAGGGAGAGCACATGCATGAGCACACAG
>NW_027999334.1:0-200 GCF_054177405.1 Leptonychotes weddellii
CTTTTTTTTTTTTAAAGATTTTATTTATTTATTTGAGAGAGAGAGAATGAGAGACAGAGAGCATGAGAGGGAGGAGGGTCAGAGGGAGAAGCAGACTCCCTGCCGAGCAGGGAGCCCGATGCGGGACTCGATCCCAGGACTCCAGGATCATGACCTGAGCCGAAGGCAGTCGCTTAACCAACTGAGCCACCCAGGCGCCC
>NW_027999335.1:0-200 GCF_054177405.1 Leptonychotes weddellii
GGGCGCCTGGGTGGCTCAGTTGGTTAAGCGACTGCCTTCGGCTCAGGTCATGATCCTGGAGTCCCGGGATCGAGTCCCGCATCGGGCTCCCTGCTCGGCAGGGAGTCTGCTTCTCCCTCTGACCCTCCTCCCTCTCATGCTCTCTGTCTCTCATTCTCTCTCTCTCAAATAAATAAATAAAATCTTTAAAAAAAAAAAAA
>NW_027999336.1:0-200 GCF_054177405.1 Leptonychotes weddellii
AGAGACGATGGACTCTGAAAAACAAACTGAGGGTTCTAGAGGGGAGGGGGGTGGGAGGATGGGTTAGCCTGGTGGTGGGTATTGAGGAGGGCACATTCTGCATGGAGCACTGGGTGTTATGCACAAACAATGAATCATGGAACACTTCATCTAGAACTAATGATGTAATGTATGGGGATTAACATAAGAATAAAAAAAAT
>NW_027999337.1:0-200 GCF_054177405.1 Leptonychotes weddellii
GCGCCTGGGTGGCTCAGTTGGTTAAGCGACTGCCTTCGGCTCAGGTCATGATCCTGGAGTCCCGGGATCGAGTCCTGCATCGGGCTCCCTGCTCAGCAGGGAGTCTGCTTCTCCCTCTGACCCTCCTCCCTCTCATGCTCTCTGTCTCTCATTCTCTCTCTCTCAAATAAATAAATAAAATCTTTAAAAAAAAAAAAAAA
>NW_027999338.1:0-200 GCF_054177405.1 Leptonychotes weddellii
AAGGGCGCCTGGGTGGCTCAGTTGGTTAAGCGACTGCCTTCGGCTCAGGTCATGATCCTGGAGTCCCTGGATCGAGTCCCGCATCGGGCTCCCTGCTCGGCAGGGAGCCTGCTTCTGCCTCTGACCCTCCCCCCTCTCATGTGCTCTCTCTCTCTCATTCTCTCTGTCTCAAATAAATAAATAAAATCTTTAAAAAAAAA
>NW_027999339.1:0-200 GCF_054177405.1 Leptonychotes weddellii
GGGGGGCGCCTGGGTGGCTCAGTTGGTTAAGCGACTGCCTTCGGCTCAGGTCATGATCCTGGAGTCCCGGGATCGAGTCCCGCATCGGGCTCCCTGCTCGGCGGGGAGTCTGCTTCTCCCTCTGACCCTCCTCCCTCTCGTGCTCTCTGTCTCTCATTCTCTCTCTCTCAAATAAATAAATAAAATCTTTAAAAAAAAAA
>NW_027999340.1:0-1006 GCF_054177405.1 Leptonychotes weddellii
TGGGTTGAAAGAAGTAGGTTGTGGCAAGAAGGATGGTAAAGTTCAAGACACGCATAAAACAGATGAGAAGGGAAAGGGAGAGAGAGAAAGAGAATACGTGAGAAGAGGACAAGACAGGGGTGGAGACTAGCAGTGAGTCCCCGGTAGCCTGCCCCCGAAAGAACGGACCACTTTTGGGATCCCCCCATGTGAGGAATTGATGAGCATTTTCTTCATGGCCCCAGTCTTGGTCCTCGGCTCCAACTTCTCTCTGGACCTCTGGAGCGCCCACCCTTTGCCAGGCTCTGCCTTAAATGAGCTGAGGCCTCCAGGACTGTGCTCACCCCGTTTTAGAGTGGGGAGAAGCATAGAGCTCATCCAGTCCAGCCCCTTCATTTTATGGAGAAGGTCAAAGTCCCCAGCATGGAGAGTGACTTCTTTGAGGCTGCACAGCTGGGACCTAGAATTGTCATCAAGGGTGAGGGACTGGGGCTCCTCCGGAATGTTCACATCCCCAGGGGATCCAGCAAGCAACTCGGGAAAGGGGGCCTTTCTCTTCCTCATCAAACAGTTTATACTCTGGGGGGGGGTCTTTACTCCCAGGTCAAAGGCAGGGGCTGCCCCAAAGTGGGATACTGACTCATGGGATAGGGGAGATAAAGGGGAAAACACTCTCAGAAAAGACGGCCGGTGGCAGACACACTTGTCTGGGGCCATTAGGATGGCAAGTCAGGGAGATAGAGATGTTTCAGGAAGACTGTCCCTAAAAGGGAAGAAGAGTAGCATAAATGATGACTTAATGTCCCGATAAATCCTGACCTGATATTTCAGCATTCTCGCTGCATGCGTAAATGCCGGGCTTCTGACGGAGGGATGGATGGTGTGCTTGAAATGATGGAGCGCTCCCGCGTCTCTCCAATCTCTTCCATGATGCTGGCCCTGTTTCATGCTCAGTATCAATAACAAGGGCATGTCCTGGAATGAAAGATGGTCTGGGGATGGCAGGACCAACCTGTCTCCATTGTTA
>NW_027999341.1:0-200 GCF_054177405.1 Leptonychotes weddellii
CAACACTCAGTTTGTTTCCTGCAATTAAGAATTCCTCATATCAATGAGATCATATGATACATGTCTTTCTCTGTTTGACTTATTTCACTCAACATAATACCCTCTAGTTCCATCCACGTCGTTGCAAATGGCAAGATCTCATTCCTTTTGATGGCTGCATAATATTCCATTGTATATATATACCACATCTTCTTTATCCA
>NW_027999342.1:0-200 GCF_054177405.1 Leptonychotes weddellii
CGGGAGACGAGCTGGTGTAACCAGGTACAAAGCACAGAGAAAACCCCCCATGATGAGGCGCAGCCTACAGCAAGCGCTGGAGGATTCACCCCCCAGGAACTCAGACGATAGGACATCCTCACGGGGCTTTCGCGTTAAGCATGGCTCAAAAATGGTCAAAGAGATCAATGGTCGAAGAGGCAGAATTCATAAAGTGACAG
>NW_027999343.1:0-200 GCF_054177405.1 Leptonychotes weddellii
TGGGAGACGAGCTGGTGTAACCAGGTACAAAGCACAGAGAAAACCCCCCATGATGAGGCGCAGCCTACAGCAAGCGCTGGAGGATTCACCCCCCAGGAACTCAGACGATAGGACATCCTCACGGGGCTTTCGCGTTAAGCATGGCTCAAAAATGGTCAAAGAGATCAATGGTCGAAGAGGCAGAATTCATAAAGTGACAA
>NW_027999344.1:0-200 GCF_054177405.1 Leptonychotes weddellii
CGCCTGGGTGGCTCAGTTGGTTAAGCGACTGCCTTCGGCTCAGGTCATGATCCTGGAGTCCCGGGATCGAGTCCCGCATCGGGCTCCCTGCTCGGCAGGGAGTCTGCTTCTCCCTCTGACCCTCCTCCCTCTCATGCTCTCTGTATCTCATTCTCTCTGTCTCAAATAAATAAATAAAATCTTTAAAAAAAAAAAAAAAG
>NW_027999345.1:0-200 GCF_054177405.1 Leptonychotes weddellii
CTGGGTGGCTCAGTTGGTTAAGCGACTGCCTTCGGCTCAGGTCATGATCCCAGGGTCCTGGGATCGAGTCCCACATCGGGCTCCCGGCTCAGCAGGAAGCCTGCTTCTCCCTCTCCCACTCCCCCTGCTTGTGTTCCTGCTCTCGCTGTCTCTGTCTCTGTCAAATAAATAAATAAAATCTTTAAAAAAAAAAAAAAAAA
>NW_027999346.1:0-200 GCF_054177405.1 Leptonychotes weddellii
CTTAAGTGTTCTGAAATTCCATCCCTTTGTTTGCAAAATGCAAATAATAGCCGATATTTATTTCTTTTTTTTTTATTCTTATGTTAATCCCCATACATTACATCATTAGTTTAAATGAAGTGTTCCATGATTCATTGTTTGTGCATAACACCCAGTGCTCCATGCAGAATGTGCCCTCCTCAATACCCACCACCAGGCCC
>NW_027999347.1:0-200 GCF_054177405.1 Leptonychotes weddellii
CGTTCATAGCAACTGGATTTAAATATGCATTTCTCAGCATATTGATTTTGAGATCCATGGAGTCTACCTGGCAAATGGTATGGCCATTTATTATCTTTCTCCTCATACCACCCTCACCCTGCCATATTTGGGTGACTCTGGATTAAATTCTACATTTCCTGTTGCCATAAATCACAAACGTACCTTCTAATGTTTTGAGC
>NW_027999348.1:0-200 GCF_054177405.1 Leptonychotes weddellii
CCTACACTATCCTCTAGTCCTCCCATTGACATTTTATTTTGGCAATCTTATGTTTAATTTCTAAGAACTCTGCTACATTTTCTGGATTTTTTTTCCCCACTTTGCAGCATCCTATGTTTTAATTGGTAAATTTCCTCTTAGATGTAATTGAGGTTAAGAAATAGATTACCTTCATTGTGATCACTTGACTGATCTGATTC
>NW_027999349.1:0-200 GCF_054177405.1 Leptonychotes weddellii
ATTCTGTCAATATCTTTCTCTAGTGTGTGTTCATCTCCTCTATTTGCCTTTTTTAAAAAATTTATTTATTTTTATTCTTATGTTAATCCCCATACATTACATCATTAGTTTTAGATGAAGTGTTCCATGATTCATCGTTTGTGCATAACACCCAGTGCTCCATGCAGAATGTGCCCTCCTCAATACCAACCACCAGGCTC
>NW_027999350.1:0-200 GCF_054177405.1 Leptonychotes weddellii
ATTTTTTTTTTTTTTAATTTTAGTTAATGAACAGCATTTGGTGTATAGTGGATGATTGATACAGCCTACTTGAACTCAAATAACCACCTTATATGATGCAGACTTTTTATTTTTTTAAAGATTTTATTTACTTGTTTAGAGAGAGCAAGTGGGGGGGAGGGGCAGAGAGAGAGGGAGAGAGACTCTATTGCTGACTCTGC
>NW_027999351.1:0-1006 GCF_054177405.1 Leptonychotes weddellii
TCTCTCATCTAACCCAGACCAGTCTCTGAATATCGCAAGAGTCAACCGTCACGCGTTCATCTCGCCAACCTGCTACACCCCAATTTCTGTAGTTCAAAAGGGGATGAAAACATGCACAGAATATTGACCTGAAGTCACTGAACTACCAAAGTAAAACCCGGCCTCTCCGAAGCCAAAGATCACTCACACATGAACTCACCTCACTGTCAGAGACTTCTCTGTCATTAATAATGAATCGGTAGCTCGCATCTGGTGATAAGTGCTCAGCCTGGAGCCAGAAGCGAACCTGGCCCTTATCAAAAATCTCATAAGCTAATTCTGATTTCAGAGGAATTGCTACAGGAAGAAAAGAAATCAAAAGTCAATAATGCATGAATCGTTGTGAGAGAGAACAGCTGCATATTGGAGGAAAATAGCAATCCTGGTTATTAAATTTTTGAGGATGTGAAACCCTGGGGTGTTGAACAGGATTATGAAAAGCAAAACAATAAAACTAAAACCCTAGGTCAGCCTGTTGTTGCAGGTAAAGCCCTGGCTGCGTGAGCCGTGTGCACACACACCCTGGGGTACACCCCCGCGTGCTCCCTCTGTATTCAGTGTAACTCAGTAACCGAAGACTCCACCTGATTGACTTGTTTGGATTAGGATCAGCTACGCTAAACCCCAAATTCAAAACTCTCTCTATGCAATAAAAACTTCTACAAGTTGCATCATCAACTCGTATTTGTTTCCAATGAACAGGTGACAAGCCTGGAAGCTGGATGCGTGAAATGAAACGGTCCGTGCCCAAAGTGCTCCTTGGTGAGCTTCCCACCTTAATGAGCAAGGCCCTCCCCCAACGACTTGCTGTCTGCCTGCAAACAGGCAGAGTCCCACGCTTACTTACTGGGATTCTTGATTTCGTTGCTCAGTGCCATCAAACGTTCGAGCTCTAAAATTAAGAAAAATACATGCATTGATTTTTGACCCATACATTCAGAAGTCTGTAAATAATTACAAGGCTAAC
>NW_027999352.1:0-200 GCF_054177405.1 Leptonychotes weddellii
GGGCGCCTGGGTGGCTCAGTTGGTTAAGCGACTGCCTTCGGCTCAGGTCATGATCCTGGAGTCCCGGGATCGAGTCCCGCATCGGGCTCCCTGCTCAGCAGGGAGTCTGCTTCTCCCTCTGACCCTCCCCCCTCTCATGTGCTCTCTCTCTCTCATTCTCTCTCTCAAATAAATAAAAAAAAAATCTTTAAAAAAAAAAA
>NW_027999353.1:0-200 GCF_054177405.1 Leptonychotes weddellii
AGAGGGGCGCCTGGGTGGCTCAGTTGGTTAAGCGACTGCCTTCGGCTCAGGTCATGATCCTGGAGTCCCGGGATCGAGTCCCGCATCGGGCTCCCTGCTCAGCGGGGAGTCTGCTTCTCCCTCTGATCCTCTTCCCTCTCATGCTCTCTGTCTCTCATTCTCTTTCTCAAATAAATAAATAAAATCTTTAAAAAAAAAAA
>NW_027999354.1:0-200 GCF_054177405.1 Leptonychotes weddellii
AGGGGCGCCTGGGTGGCTCAGTTGGTTGAGCGACTGCCTTCGGCTCAGGTCATGATCCTGGAGTCCCGGGATCGAGTCCCGCATCGGGCTCCCTGCTCAGCAGGGGGTCTGCTTCTCCCTCTGCCCTCTTCCCTCTCGTGCTCTCTGTCTCTCATTCTCTCTCTCTCAAATAAATAAATAAAATCTTTAAAAAAAAAAAA
>NW_027999355.1:0-200 GCF_054177405.1 Leptonychotes weddellii
AGGGGCGCCTGGGTGGCTCAGTTGGTTGAGCGACTGCCTTCGGCTCAGGTCATGATCCTGGAGTCCCGGGATCGAGTCCCGCATCGGGCTCCCTGCTCGGCGGGGGGTCTGCTTCTCCCTCTGCCCTCTTCCCTCTCGTGCTCTCTGTCTCTCATTCTCTCTCTCTCAAATAAATAAATAAAATCTTTAAAAAAAAAAAA
>NW_027999356.1:0-200 GCF_054177405.1 Leptonychotes weddellii
TAGGGGCGCCTGGGTGGCTCAGTTGGTTAAGCGACTGCCTTCGGCTCAGGTCATGATCCTGGAGTCCCTGGATCGAGTCCCGCATCGGGCTCCCTGCTCGGCGGGGAGCCTGCTTCTCCCTCTGACCCTCCCCCCTCTCATGTGCTCTCTGTCTCTCTCATTCTCTCTGTCTCAAATAAATAAATAAAATCTTTAAAAAA
>NW_027999357.1:0-200 GCF_054177405.1 Leptonychotes weddellii
GGGCGCCTGGGTGGCTCAGTTGGTTAAGCGACTGCCTTCGGCTCAGGTCATGATCCTGGAGTCCCGGGATCGAGTCCCGCATCGGGCTCCCTGCTCGGCAGGGAGTCTGCTTCTCCCTCTGACCCTCCTCCCTCTCATGCTCTCTGTCTCTCATTCTCTCTGTCTCAAATAAATAAATAAAATCTTTAAAAAAAAAAACC
>NW_027999358.1:0-200 GCF_054177405.1 Leptonychotes weddellii
CCCACAGCTTACAGCAACACTAGGTTCCCTATCCCTCTGCTTTTGTCAGCCCGAGCCTGAGATAGCTTGACATTGAATAGTCCCATTTAGGGACTGGAGGAAGCAACTTAGCATGAGTCACTGGCCTAAAATATACTTTCCACCCACATGCCCCGTGCCTGGAATTCGGTGGTGATGGTGGCATTCTCTAGGGTTAATCC
>NW_027999359.1:0-200 GCF_054177405.1 Leptonychotes weddellii
AACTGCTACCTCCTAGGGATGATTTCAAAAACTAACAAATAATGTGATTAAACACTGTAAACCAGAAGCATAGTTCTCTTTCTCTCTCAAAGCTTCCAGTCAATGGGTTGGAAAACAGTTCCTTTCATAGCTGGAAGCCATCAACTTTGGTGATCCTTTGAATTCCCATTGTTGACTAATGGGCCCCATCCTACTTTACA
>NW_027999360.1:0-200 GCF_054177405.1 Leptonychotes weddellii
TGGGCGCCTGGGTGGCTCAGTTGGTTAAGCGACTGCCTTCGGCTCAGGTCATGATCCTGGAGTCCCGGGATCGAGTCCCGCATCGGGCTCCCTGCTCGGCGGGGAGTCTGCTTCTCCCTCTGACCCTCCCCACTCTCATGTGCTCTCTCTCATTCTCTCTCTCTCAAATAAATAAATAAAATCTTAAAAAAAAAAAAAAA
>NW_027999361.1:0-200 GCF_054177405.1 Leptonychotes weddellii
TGGGCGCCTGGGTGGCTCAGTTGGTTAAGCGACTGCCTTCGGCTCAGGTCATGATCCTGGAGTCCCTGGATCGAGTCCCGCATCGGGCTCCCTGCTCGGCAGGGAGTCTGCTTCTCCCTCTGGCCCTCCCCCCTCTCATGTGCTCTCTCTCATTCTCTCTCTCTCAAATAAATAAATAAAATCTTTAAAAAAAAAAAAAA
>NW_027999362.1:0-1006 GCF_054177405.1 Leptonychotes weddellii
CAACATCAAATCAGCCACCAAGACCTTTTCTACTTCAACCCATACATACCTCTGGGTTTTGCCCCTCTGATCCATCCCACTGTTCCCTTGGATTATCCCAACATCTTTCTAACAGCTCTACCTATCTTCTATCTCCTATTTCTCCAAAACACCTGTCATCACACTGCTGTCCAAGAGACCTTTATAAACACCAATTCTGAATACTTCAATCTACCATATGTCTCTTCCACAGTATGCCCTTCACCTGGAACATAGATCTTCAAATATTTTTGATGGAGATTATAACTGATGTTATTAATGCCATGACTCATACCATTTGGTGATGTGATGGAAAACTCTGTTTTCCCCTGCAACTTGGGAGCTAGTAACCAGCATGTTGACACAGCTTCCTATCACAGGCACTGTGGCCTCTGCTCACTCCATGAGGGCTTTCCCCAAGTCCCTCTATCCTTGGATAGAGGGATCTTACATAGCCAAATTTAGGGGAAGCTTGGAAAAGCCAGTGATTAAATACCTCCTGGCTAAACTTCAACAAATGAGGGACACGAGTCAGTGAAAAGTGTCCCAACAGTTCTAGTTCTCAGCAGTTTTGGGGTGCATTCACATCATTATTTAGATGGTCTCCAACAGGACTGAGCTGTCCACCTTGCCCACACCATTTATTGGCATTTCTCTCTTCCCTGTTTCACTTCCTTGCTCTTTAATGTGTTCTTCCTGAAATCACCTCCCACACAAACTACCTGCCCCAGTCCTTGTCTCAGAGGTTAATAATGAGAGAGAATAAAAAAATTTTAGTAAGTATCAACAACACATGCATATTTATGTATATATGTGTGTTATACATGTACATACATATGTATATGCATTTGCTTATAAATGACATACATTTAGCATTATACTAATACATTATATGTATGGTAAAACAAAATCAAGAAATAGAAATATGAAAAGAAATATAAAATAATATGCTATTTCCAATTAGCTTGCTACTTAAAATGATTTCATA
>NW_027999363.1:0-200 GCF_054177405.1 Leptonychotes weddellii
CGTCATCTGCTCCTACCCACAGAACAAATGGCGGCAAACCACCACGCTAGAGCTGCCCGCGCTACTGGGGTTGCTTGGTCTCAGATACGTCAAGTAACAGAAAGAGCCTGAGGAGAGGCACCTAATGGGATCGGGGGATCAGAGCAGGAAGCTGCCCCACGGGGTCACAGTAGTAAAGGAAATCAGAGTCCATACGCAGC
>NW_027999364.1:0-200 GCF_054177405.1 Leptonychotes weddellii
TGGGCGCCTGGGTGGCTCAGTTGGTTAAGCGACTGCCTTCGGCTCAGGTCATGATCCTGGAGTCCCTGGATCGAGTCCCGCATCAGGCTCCCTGCTCGGCAGGGAGTCTGCTTCTCCCTCTGACCCTCCTCCCTCTCATGCTCTCTGTCTCTCATTCTCTCTCTCTCAAATAAATAAATAAAATCTTTAAAAAAAAAAAA
>NW_027999365.1:0-200 GCF_054177405.1 Leptonychotes weddellii
ATGGGGCGCCTGGGTGGCTCAGTTGGTTAAGCGACTGCCTTCGGCTCAGGTCATGATCCTGGAGTCCCGGGATCGAGTCCCGCATCGGGCTCCCTGCTCGGCAGGGAGTCTGCTTCTCCCTCTGACCCTCCTCCCTCTCATGCTCTCTGTATCTCATTCTCTCTGTCTCAAATAAATAAATAAAATCTTTAAAAAAAAAA
>NW_027999366.1:0-200 GCF_054177405.1 Leptonychotes weddellii
GACTCGAGGGCCACCTCCATTCCGGGGCTCCCGGACTCGAGGGCCACCTCTATTCCAGGGGGCCCGGACTCGAGGGCCACCCCGTTGCCGCCTCCGGCCTCCGGGGCCCACGCCCCCGCCGCACCCACGGGGCTATCCTGGCCACCTGGGGCCCGGTCTGGATCCCCAGAGGCGGACATGGCACCGAGCAGTACCTCACC
>NW_027999367.1:0-200 GCF_054177405.1 Leptonychotes weddellii
CAGGGGCGCCTGGGTGGCTCAGTTGGTTAAGCGACTGCCTTCGGCTCAGGTCATGATCCTGGAGTCCCGGGATCGAGTCCCACATCGGGCTCCCTGCTCGGCGGGGGGTCTGCTTCTCCCTCTGCCCTCTTCCCTCTCGTGCTCTCTGTCTCTCATTCTCTCTCTCTCAAATAAATAAATAAAATCTTTAAAAAAAAAAA
>NW_027999368.1:0-200 GCF_054177405.1 Leptonychotes weddellii
ATTTTTTTTTTTTTTTTTTTAAAGATTTTATTTATTTATTTGAGACAGAGAGAATGAGAGAGAGAGAGCACATGAGAGGGGGGAGGGTCAGAGGCAGAAGCAGGCTCCCTGCCGAGCAGGGAGCCCGATGCGGGACTCGATCCAGGGACTCCAGGATCATGACCTGAGCCGAAGGCAGTCGCTTAACCAACTGAGCCACC
>NW_027999369.1:0-200 GCF_054177405.1 Leptonychotes weddellii
CTAGGGCGCCTGGGTGGCTCAGTTGGTTAAGCGACTGCCTTCGGCTCAGGTCATGATCCTGGAGTCCCAGGATCGAGTCCCGCATCGGGCTCCCTGCTCGGCAGGGAGTCTGCTTCTCCCTCTGACCCTCCTCCCTCTCATGCTCTCTGTCTCTCATTCTCTCTCTCTCAAATAAATAAATAAAATCTTTAAAAAAAAAA
>NW_027999370.1:0-200 GCF_054177405.1 Leptonychotes weddellii
GGCTGTCCCCGACCACCCAGCGGGCCAGCACCTGCCAGCACCTGCCGCGGGGAGGGCACAGGCCCCCGCCAAGCAGGCAACGGCCCATGGCCTCCGGCCCTCAGATGCTCCTTGGCCCCTAGGAAGCCCCCTTTCCAGAACGAGACTCCTGGTGTCAGGATGACGCCTGGTCTCCTGGCCTCGAGACCCTTGGTCGTCAA
>NW_027999371.1:0-200 GCF_054177405.1 Leptonychotes weddellii
GGGCGCCTGGGTGGCTCAGTTGGTTGAGCGACTGCCTTCGGCTCAGGTCATGATCCTGGAGTCCCTGGATCGAGTCCCGCATCGGGCTCCCTGCTCAGCAGGGAGTCTGCTTTGCCCTCTGACCCTCCCCCCTCTCATGTGCTCTCTCTCTCTCGTTCTCTCTGTCTCAAATAAATAAATAAAATCTTTAAAAAAAAAAA
>NW_027999372.1:0-200 GCF_054177405.1 Leptonychotes weddellii
CGCCTGGGTGGCTCAGTCGTTAAGCGTCTGCCTTCGGCTCGGGTCATGATCCCAGAGTCCTGGGATCGAGCCCCGCATCAGGCTCCCTGCTCAGCGGGAGGCCTGCTTCTCCCTCTCCCACTCCCCCTGCTTGTGTTCCCTCTCTCGCTGTCTCTCTCTCTATCAAATAAATAAATAAAATCTTTAAAAAAAAAAAAAAA
>NW_027999373.1:0-1006 GCF_054177405.1 Leptonychotes weddellii
ATATTTCACCACAAATAAAACACATTTTAATAATCAGAATGTTGACATTTTTATTTCTTATACATAGAACATGGTTGCCTAACTCAAGGAAATGGAAAAGATTGGCTTATTGTCTCAGAAAGCAATTGATAAATTTGACTGATAATAAATAACTTTGAGGATAATGTCTGGCATAGAGACAAAAGAGGGAAGAGGACACAAAAAAATTGGATAAATAAACAGAAGACTTGTTTTAAGGGCAAGACACATAATGTGGCTATAAATAATTCTCAATTGAAAAGGAGAAAAAGAATTAGAAAACAGGAATTGCATAATACCTCAAGTTTAACTATGAAATGCAAGAAATGGAAGAAATTTTTTACACATCCTTCTTTAAATGTATAGTGTATCTCTGGGTGGCTCCTCAAATATATCTTTCCTTCAAACTCAGTGCAGAGAAGTTATAATGTACCGCTGGATATCTATCCATTGTCTATTAGGTATGCATAGAAATCACTAAGTCTTAGGCATTCTTATAAAAATGGAAGAATTTCTAATTTAGTTGCATCTTCATATGGCAAGTGTGTTCAAACGGTATGGAATATAAGCACTTTGGGGTTTACTCAATACCATTTCCAATTCATCAACATTTATGAGGCTTTCACAAAGGGATTACTATGTATCATAACATTACTTGTGAAAGATACAGTACAGACTTCTGAAAAGTCACTTTTTTATCCTCCTATAAGAAAAAATCAAATCAAAAACAGATGCAATCCATTTTGTTAGAAAATATAGATTTTACCATCATATGAATAAAAGTAGATCACTGCAAGCTACAGAATCACCATTAGTGAGGTTTCTGGTCTCTTATATTGTCATATATAAGAAAAAATCTTTGTCTAACCATGAGAAATGTCCTCCTGAGATGGGAAATGATCTTCTGGTTTTTTTTTTTATTCTTATGTTAATCCCCATACATTACATCATTAGTTTTAGATGAAGTGTTCCATGATTCATTGTTTGT
>NW_027999374.1:0-200 GCF_054177405.1 Leptonychotes weddellii
GGGCGCCTGGGTGGCTCAGTTGGTTAAGCGACTGCCTTCGGCTCAGGTCATGATCCTGGAGTCCCGGGATCGAGTCCCGCATCGGGCTCCCTGCTCGGCAGGGAGTCTGCTTCTCCCTCTGACCCTCCTCCCTCTCCTGCTCTCTGTCTCTCATTCTCTCTCTCTCAAATAAATAAATAAAATCTTTAAAAAAAAAAAAA
>NW_027999375.1:0-200 GCF_054177405.1 Leptonychotes weddellii
CATGAGAGACGATGGACTCTGAAAAACAAACAGGGTTCTAGAGGGGAGGGGGGTGGGAGGATGGGTTAGCCTGGTGGTGGGTATTGAGGAGGGCACATTCTGCATGGAGCACTGGGTGTTATGCACAAACAATGAATCATGGAACACTTCATCTAAAACTAATGATGTAATGTATGGGGATTAACATAAGAATTAAAAAA
>NW_027999376.1:0-200 GCF_054177405.1 Leptonychotes weddellii
ATTTTTTTATTCTTATGTTAATCCCCATACATTACATCATTAGTTCTAGATGAAGTGTTCCATGATTCATTGTTCATGCACAACACCCAGTGCTCCATGCAGAACGTGCCCTCCTCAATACCCACCACCAGGCCAACCCATCCTCCCACCCCCCTCCCCTCTAGAACCCTCAGTTTGTTTTTCAGAGTCCATCGTCTCTC
>NW_027999377.1:0-200 GCF_054177405.1 Leptonychotes weddellii
GCCTGGGTGGCTCAGTTGGTTAAGCGACTGCCTTCGGCTCAGGTCATGATCCTGGAGTCCCAGGATCGAGTCCCGCATCGGGCTCCCTGCTCGGCAGGGAGTCTGCTTCTCCCTCTGACCCTCCTCCCTCTCATGCTCTCTGTCTCTCATTCTCTCTCTCTCAAATAAATAAATAAAATCTTTAAAAAAAAAAAAAAAAA
>NW_027999378.1:0-200 GCF_054177405.1 Leptonychotes weddellii
TGGGCGCCTGGGTGGCTCAGTCGTTAAGCGTCTGCCTTCGGCTCAGGTCATGATCCCAGGGTCCTGGGATCGAGTCCCACATCGGGCTCCCTGCTCGGCAGGAAGCCTGCTTCTCCCTCTCCCACTCCCCCTGCTTGTGTTCCTGCTCTCGCTATCTCTCTCTCTGTCAAATAAATAAATAAAAATCTTTAAAAAAAAAA
>NW_027999379.1:0-200 GCF_054177405.1 Leptonychotes weddellii
AAGTGTTCCATGATTCATTGTTTGTGCATAACACCCAGTGCTCCATGCAGAATGTGCCCTCCTCAATACCCACCACCAGGCTAACCCATCCTCCCACCCCCCTCCCCTCTAGAACCCTGTTTGTTTTTCAGAGTCCATCGTCTCTCATGGTTCGTCTACCCCTCCGATTTCCCCCGCTTCATTCTTCCCCTCCCGCTACC
>NW_027999380.1:0-200 GCF_054177405.1 Leptonychotes weddellii
GGGGCGCCTGGGTGGCTCAGTTGGTTAAGCGACTGCCTTCGGCTCAGGTCATGATCCTGGAGTCCCTGGATCGAGTCCCGCATCGGGCTCCCTGCTCGGCAGGGAGTCTGCTTCTCCCTCTGACCCTCCCCCCTCTCATGTGCTCTCTCTCTCCTCTCATCCTCTCTCTCAAATAAATAAATAAAATCTTTAAAAAAAAA
>NW_027999381.1:0-200 GCF_054177405.1 Leptonychotes weddellii
GGGCGCCTGGGTGGCTCAGTTGGTTAAGCGACTGCCTTCGGCTCAGGTCATGATCCTGGAGTCCCGGGATCGAGTCCCGCATCGGGCTCCCTGCTCGGCAGGGAGTCTGCTTCTCCCTCTGACCCTCCTCCCTCTCATGCTCTCTGTCTCTCATTCTCTCTCTCTCAAATAAATAAATAAAATCTTTAAAAAAAAATAAA
>NW_027999382.1:0-200 GCF_054177405.1 Leptonychotes weddellii
CGCCTGGGTGGCTCAGTTGGTTAAGCGACTGCCTTCGGCTCAGGTCATGATCCTGGAGTCCTGGGATCGAGTCCCGCATTGGGCTCCCTGCTCGGCAGGGAGCCTGCTTCTCCCTCTGACCCTCCCCCCTCTCATGTGCTCTCTGTCTCTCTCATTCTCTCTGTCTCAAATAAATAAATAAAATCTTTAAAAAAAAAAAA
>NW_027999383.1:0-200 GCF_054177405.1 Leptonychotes weddellii
GGCGCCTGGGTGGCTCAGTCGTTAAGCGTCTGCCTTCGGCTCAGGTCATGATCCCAGGGTCCTGGGATCGAGCCCCACATCGGGCTCCCTGCTCGGCGGGAAGCCTGCTTCTCCCTCTCCCACTCCCCCTGCTTGTGTTCCCTCTCTCGCTGTGTCTCTCTCTGTCAAATAAATAAATAAAATCTTTAAAAAAAAAAAAA
>NW_027999384.1:0-1006 GCF_054177405.1 Leptonychotes weddellii
GGTAAGTAAGGTCTGCACTTGAAAATACGCTGCTCATAATACAACCATTGTCACGTACGATGCTGTAGTTTCTGTGACTCCATCTACATCTGCTTGTGAATTCTGACTTCTAGACTTGGGGAAATCTAGTTAATTATTTAGCCAAGGCCTTAGAGCTTTTCAGCAGTAGAGCTGAGATTCACTGTGATGGTCCCTGTCTTGGCTCTTTCTTCTCTCCTGTACAGAGGCTCTAATTTTGCTTTAATTCGTCTCTACTGAATTCATTCTAAAAGTTTCCAAATGACATTATAATAAACTCTACAATATGTACCAAGGCCAACAGGCCACACGTGTGCCTATCTGGATTTTTTCCCTGCTCTTATTCCAGACATGTCTCCCCATCACCCTTTCTGCTCAGCCACAACCGATTGTTTTCTATGTTTTGAACGTCCCACATTTTTGCCTGTATCAAAATCTTTGCCCATGCAGTTCCCTTTATCAGAGATTTCTCCACCACCTAGCAGGACCTTCTGTCCTAGCCAAGCCCCTTAAATCCTGGACTTCTGATCATTCCTCTTCCAGGTCTCCGGTTAAACATACCTGAAGGCATTTTTAGTTCACTTCCATGTGCTTGAGCAGTGATTGCTCCCCCTTTGTCCCTTTAATTCTAAGAATCTTTTCCATTTAAGATGTATAAAATTAGAGGGCACCTGGGGGGCTCAGATGGTTAAGCATCTGCCTTCGGCTCAGGTCATGATCCCAGGGTCCTGGGATCGAGTCCCGCATCGGGCTCCCTGCTCCTTGGGAGCCTGCTTCTCTCTCTGCCTCTCTCTCTCTCTCTCTGTCTCTCATGAATAAATAAATAAAATCTTTAAAAAAATGTATAAAATTAGAATGCTATTTACAGCCAGTGTGCACATTTATAGAGGTAGTTGGCTTTGTTAGAGCGGTACCATTTTTTTCCTAGAATGCTGCTATTAAACAGTCATCTTATATCTTAAGAGATGTTAGAGTTTAAAAAAAAAAA
>NW_027999385.1:0-200 GCF_054177405.1 Leptonychotes weddellii
TGGGGCGCCTGGGTGGCTCAGTTGGTTAAGCGACTGCCTTCGGCTCAGGTCATGATCCTGGAGTCCCGGGATCAAGTCCCGCATCGGGCTCCCTGCTCGGCAGGGAGTCTGCTTCTCCCTCTGACCCTCCTCCCTCTCATGCTCTCTGTCTCTCATTCTCTCTGTCTCAAATAAATAAATAAAATCTTTAAAAAAAAAAA
>NW_027999386.1:0-200 GCF_054177405.1 Leptonychotes weddellii
GCGCCTGGGTGGCTCAGTTGGTTAAGCGACTGCCTTCGGCTCAGGTCATGATCCTGGAGTCCCGGGATCGAGTCCCGCATCGGGCTCCCTGCTCGGCAGGGAGTCTGCTTCTCCCTCTCCTGCTCCCCCCTCTTGTGCTCTTTCTCTCTCTCACTCTCTCTCTCAAATAAATAAATAAAATCTTTAAAAAAAAAAAAAAA
>NW_027999387.1:0-200 GCF_054177405.1 Leptonychotes weddellii
AGATGGACTCTGAAAAACAAACTGAGGGTTCTAGAGGGGAGGGGAGTGGGAGGATGGGTTGGCCTGGTGGTGGGTATTGAGGAGGGCACGTTCTGCATGGAGCACTGGGTGTTGTGCACGAACAATGAATCATGGAACACTTCATCTAGAACTAATGATGTAATGTATGGGGATTAACATAAGAATAAAAAAAAAAAAAA
>NW_027999388.1:0-200 GCF_054177405.1 Leptonychotes weddellii
GCGCCTGGGTGGCTCAGTTGGTTAAGCGACTGCCTTCGGCTCAGGTCATGATCCTGGAGTCCCGGGATCGAGTCCCGCATCGGGCTCCCTGCTCTGCAGGGAGTCTGCTCCTCCCTCTGACCCTCCCCCCTCTCATGTGCTCTCTGTCTCTCTCATTCTCTCTGTCTCAAATAAATAAATAAAATCTTTAAAAAAAAAAA
>NW_027999389.1:0-200 GCF_054177405.1 Leptonychotes weddellii
GAAGATGAAGTTATGTGCATATCTGTCAACTTGAAAATATCTGACCCAGATGGTTGCCTTTCAGTACAAAATTTGTTGTCCTTACAGGCCACAAGAAGCGTAAGACAGTCTGTATTTACAATCATTTTTTTAAAAATTTTATTTCATTGGGGCGCCTGGGTGGCTCAGTTGGTTAAGCGACTGCCTTCGGCTCAGGTCAC
>NW_027999390.1:0-200 GCF_054177405.1 Leptonychotes weddellii
TCCCCATTTATTATTAATTTCTAATTCTGGCCCCAAAGCAGCACACGTGTGGGGAGCTGTCAGTCCTGAACTGATGAGAGAGAGAACACAGTTTTCACCTTCACTTGCCTGAGGAGGCTCTCAAGCCCTTATTTCTGGTCACAGCCTGAAAGGGGATCACCGCACGGTCTCAGGGGAGGTGCCGGCCCCAGAAGGTGGAA
>NW_027999391.1:0-200 GCF_054177405.1 Leptonychotes weddellii
CCCCCATTTATTATTAATTTCTAATTCTGGCCCCAAAGCAGCACACGTGTGGGGAGCTGTCAGTCCTGAACTGATGAGAGAGAGAACACAGTTTTCACCTTCACTTGCCTGAGGAGGCTCTCAAGCCCTTATTTCTGGTCACAGCCTGAAAGGGGATCACCGCACGGTCTCAGGGGAGGTGCCGGCCCCAGAAGGTGGAG
>NW_027999392.1:0-200 GCF_054177405.1 Leptonychotes weddellii
ACCTGGGTGGCTCAGTTGGTTGGGCGACTGCCTTCGGCTCGGGTCATGATCCTGGAGTCCCGGGATCGAGTCCCGCATCGGGCTCCCTGCTCTGCGGGGAGTCTGCTCCTCCCTCTGGCCCTCCCCCCTCTCATGTGCTCTCTGTCTTTCTCATTCTGTCTCAAATAAATAAATAAAATCTTTAAAAAAAAAAAAAAAAG
>NW_027999393.1:0-200 GCF_054177405.1 Leptonychotes weddellii
GCCTGGGTGGCTCAGTTGGTTGGGCGACTGCCTTCGGCTCGGGTCATGATCCTGGAGTCCCGGGATCGAGTCCCGCATCGGGCTCCCTGCTCTGCGGGGAGTCTGCTCCTCCCTCTGGCCCTCCCCCCTCTCATGTGCTCTCTGTCTTTCTCATTCTGTCTCAAATAAATAAATAAAATCTTTAAAAAAAAAAAAAAAAA
>NW_027999394.1:0-200 GCF_054177405.1 Leptonychotes weddellii
TGAAAAGATACATGCACCCCTGTGTTCATTGCATCATTCACAATAGCCAAAACATGGAAACAACCTTAGTATCCACCAATGGTTGAATGGATAAAGAAGTTGTGGTATCTTTATCTATTTCTATCTATATTTACATGTACATGTACATCTGTGTCTATACCTACATCTAGGTGGATGTAATGAAACATTAGTCAGCCACA
>NW_027999395.1:0-1006 GCF_054177405.1 Leptonychotes weddellii
TTCATCTAGAACTAATGATGTAATGTATGGGGATTAACATAAGAATAAAAAAAAAAAACAGAGATAATACTTACTTACTTTTTTTGTTTTCCAATACTTACTGACTTTTAAAGAATTTCTGTGGATTAAATGCATTAATTCGCGTAAGCAATTAGAAGCATGGCAAAGCCGTTACTTGAGAAGTTTAAGACTCTCTGAGATCTTAACACGGCAATATTGATGGGGAGACCATAGCTAGTGATCAAATGGAGGTTTAAAAAAAAAATACCTTTTTAAAAGGTGTACATCAGGCATGGGATGAACAAACTATGACAGTGGGTTTAGTAAATGCTGCAACCTGAAGAAAGAACAGCAGACAGTGGGAAGGGGCAGCAAAGTAAAACTGCTCAAGGTCTAGGATTTAAGAGAAGCACCATGAAAATCTCAGTGAAGCTGTGGGTTAGAATAATTCATATCTTAGAAGACCTAAAACAGCTGAGATCATGCCTCACTAGATCTACCCCTGTTAAGGAAGTTCCTGATTGACATAAAGGTTTCATTCTCATCTGTACTAGAGGCCTTGGTGTCAATGATGGATAAACTAAAGTTTAGGCCATATCTGAAATGCAGTGGGGCCCTGATGATAATCTAGTCGAGTCAGGTTTGAAGACCAGGTGTGATGTGGAGCCTTGTCTGATCAGGGCAGCGGGTGAAGCCAACCGTGAGTCAGCAGACAGGGCCAAGTTGCAGATATGGACAATATGTGTAGGAACTAAAGAAATAAGGCAAATAAATGACATTGTATCATGTGTTAGAAAAATCCCTCTGGTAGTCATGTGAAGAACAGAATAATGAGAGCTCAGCTGGAGTCTGTGTAAGTCACTGAGGGCCAGAACTAGGACAGCAGCAATGGGTTCTCCAGATCAGCGGTCAGCAAACGACGGCTCACAGTCCAAATCCAGCCCATCACCTGTTCTCAAAAATAAAGTTGTACTGGAATGCAGCCACACCTGTCTATGCATGGTCT
>NW_027999396.1:0-200 GCF_054177405.1 Leptonychotes weddellii
CGAAAAGATACATGCACCCCTGTGTTCATTGCATCATTCACAATAGCCAAAACATGGAAACAACCTTAGTATCCACCAATGGTTGAATGGATAAAGAAGTTGTGGTATCTTTATCTATTTCTATCTATATTTACATGTACATGTACATCTGTGTCTATACCTACATCTAGGTGGATGTAATGAAACATTAGTCAGCCACG
>NW_027999397.1:0-200 GCF_054177405.1 Leptonychotes weddellii
CCTGGGTGGCTCAGTTGGTTAAGCGACTGCCTTCGGCTCAGGTCATGATCCTGGAGTCCCTGGATCGAGTCCCGCATCGGGCTCCCTGCTCGGCGGGGAGCCTGCTTCTCCCTCTCCCACTCCCCCCTGCTTGTGTTCCCTCTCTCGCTGTGTCTTTCTCTGTCAAATAAATAAATAAAATCTTTAAAAAAAAAAAAAAA
>NW_027999398.1:0-200 GCF_054177405.1 Leptonychotes weddellii
TCGGGGCGCCTGGGTGGCTCAGTTGGTTAAGTGACTGCTTTCGGCTCAGGTCATGATCCTGGAGTCCCGGGATCGAGTCCCACATCGGGCTCCCTGCTCGGCGGGGAGCCTGCTTCTCCCTCTGACCCTCTCCCCTCTCATGTGCTCGCTCTCTCTCATTCTCTCTCTCTCAAATAAATAAATAAAATCTTTAAAAAAAA
>NW_027999399.1:0-200 GCF_054177405.1 Leptonychotes weddellii
CACCATTCACAAAGATAAACTCAAAGTGGATGAAAGACCTCAATGTGAGACAGGAATCCATCAAAATCCTAGAGGAGAACATAGGCAGTAACCTCTTTGACATCGGCCACAGCAACTTCTTTCAAGATACATCTCCAAAAGCTAGTGAAACAAAAGCAAAAATGAACTTTTGGGACTTCATCAAGATAAAAAGCTTCTGC
>NW_027999400.1:0-200 GCF_054177405.1 Leptonychotes weddellii
TGAGAGACGATGGACTCTGAAAAACAGGCTGGGGGTTCTAGAGGGGAGGGGGGTGGGAGGATGGGTTGGCCTGGTGGTGGGTATTGAGGAGGGCACGTTCTGCATGGAGCACTGGGTGTTATGCACAAACAATGAATCATGGAACACTTCATCTAGAACTAATGATGTAATGTATGGGGATTAACATAAGAATAAAAAAA
>NW_027999401.1:0-200 GCF_054177405.1 Leptonychotes weddellii
GGGGCGCCTGGGTGGCTCAGTTGGTTAAGCGACTGCCTTCGGCTCAGGTCATGATCCTGGAGTCCCGGGATCGAGTCCCACATCGGGCTCCCTGCTCGGCGGGGAGTCTGCTTCTCCCTCTGACCCTCCTCCCTCTCATGCTCTGTTTCTCATTCTCTCTGTCTCAAATAAATAAATAAAATCTTTAAAAAAAAAAAAAA
>NW_027999402.1:0-200 GCF_054177405.1 Leptonychotes weddellii
GGCAATCGTGATGTTCCCGTCAGCCTCCAAGAGCGGGGTTTCTGCCTTCAGGTCTCTGTGGACAGCACGCCTCTGGGGACAGCTGGCACAGAGGACCCCGTCTGATGGAACTTGCCTCGGCCTCTTCCCCTTCCCGCTGCCCTGAGCCACTAGGGGCTCGAACCCCCTCCTCCGCCAGCGCCTTCCTCACCGGCCGGGGA
>NW_027999403.1:0-200 GCF_054177405.1 Leptonychotes weddellii
CAGGAAACAAACTGAGGGTTGCTGGAGTGGGGGGTGGGGTGGGAGGGATGGGGTGACTGGGTGATAGACACTGGGGAGGGTATGTGCTCTGGTAAGCGCTGTGAATTGTGCAAGACTGTTGAATCTCAGATCTGTACCTCTGAAACAAATAATGCAATATATGTTAAGAAAAAAAAAAAGAAGAAGAAGAAGAAGGTAGC
>NW_027999404.1:0-200 GCF_054177405.1 Leptonychotes weddellii
GCCGTCTATCCTCCCGAATATCGCCTCAGATTCACTTCTCCGCACGTCCTACCTTCCAGAAAGTGGTCGCTTTTCTGATGAGAGAGTTGTTGCTCTTCTTTTCTTCGATCTCCTGTTGAGTTTGTAGGTGTTCAGAATGGTTTGATCCCTATCCAGCTGAATTCCTGAGAGGAGACGAAATCCAGGTCTCCTACTCCTCC
>NW_027999405.1:0-200 GCF_054177405.1 Leptonychotes weddellii
AGAGACGATGGACTCTGAAAAACAAACTGAGGGTTCTAGAGGGGAGGGGGGTGGGAGGATGGGTTGGCCTGGTGGTGGGTATTGAGGAGGGCACGTTCTGCATGGAGCACTGGGTGTTGTGCACGAACAATGAATCATGGAACACTTCATCTAGAACTAATGATGTAATGTATGGGGATTAACATAAGAATAAAAAAAAA
>NW_027999406.1:0-1006 GCF_054177405.1 Leptonychotes weddellii
ATTAGTATTTTCATTTTCTTTGGGTAAACATCCAGTAGTGCAATTACTAGATCATATGGAATTTCTATTTTTAATTTTTTGAGGAACCTCCATACTGTTTTCCACAATGGTTGCACCAATTTATGTTCCCACCAACAGTGCACGAGGGTTCCCTTTACTCCGCATCCTCACCAACATATGTTATTTCTTGTCTTTTTGATACTGGTCATTCTGACAGGTGTGAGGTGATATCTCCTTGTGGTTTTGATTTGCATTTCCCTGATGATGAGTGATGTTGAGCATCTTTCCATGTGTCTGTTGGCCATTGGTATGTCTTGTTTGAAAAATGTCTATTCAGGTCCCTGCCCATTTTTCACCAGATTATTTGTTTTTTGTTGTTGTTGTTGTTGTTGTTGTTTTGGTGTTGATTTGTAGAAGTTCATTACATACTTTGGATATTAACCCCTTATTGGATATATCATTTGCAAATATCTTTTCCCATTCCGTAGGTTGCCTTTTGTTTTGTTGATGGCAAAGGAGGGTTTTGAAAGGTGGGAAATATTGTTCTAGGGCTGTGTGCTGATGGATGCGAATGATCCAGCAAAGAGGGGAAATGTGATGATGTAAGACAGAAAGGACAAGGAAAGAAGGAGAGAATTCCTTGAGGAGCCAAGAGGGGGAGGAGATATCTCCTAAGTAATACAATTGGTGGTGAAGGCCTCCCATACTCTACCTCTCACTGGCATTATTTTTCAGCCACCAGAACCTTTTCCAGGCAATATTTAGAATTTTACTGTTCCTTCAAAGATGTCTTTTTTCCCCCACCATACTTTGGCCAGACCCTTAACTAGAAAACTGTCTCCCACATCTCAATCTGTTGAAATGTTCCTGTTCTTAAAGGCCTGATGCAAATGTGCCCCTGCCGGAGCATCCTCAAGTCCCCTTCCAGAAGTGGTCCCTCTTGACCATCTGTGCCCTTTGCTGGGGCTCTCTAGAGCACTTAGCATCAGTGTTGACTTCTCCGGTA
>NW_027999407.1:0-200 GCF_054177405.1 Leptonychotes weddellii
ATTTTTTTTTTTTAAAGATTTTATTTATTTATTTGAGACAGAGAGAATGAGAGAGAGAGAGCACATGAGAGGGGGGAGGGTCAGAGGGAGAAGCAGGCTCCCTGCCGAGCAGGGAGCCCGATGCGGGACTCGATCCAGGGACTCCAGGATCATGACCTGAGCCGAAAGCAGTCACTTAACCAACTGAGCCACCCAGGCGC
>NW_027999408.1:0-200 GCF_054177405.1 Leptonychotes weddellii
GGGGCGCCTGGGTGGCTCAGTTGGTTAAGCGACTGCCTTCGGCTCAGGTCATGATCCTGGAGTCCCTGGATCGAGTCCCGCATCGGGCTCCCTGCTCGGCAGGGAGTCTGCTTCTCCCTCTGACCCTCCCCCTTCTCATGTGCTCTCTCTCATTCTCTCTCTCAAATAAATAAATAAAATCTTTAAAAAAAAAAAAAGAA
>NW_027999409.1:0-200 GCF_054177405.1 Leptonychotes weddellii
GCCTGGGTGGCTCAGATGGTTAAGCGTCTGCCTTCAGCTCAGGTCATGATCCCAGGGTCCTGGGATCGAGCCCCACATCGGGCTCCTGGCTCAGCCGGGAGTCTGCTTCTCCCTCTCCCTCTGCCTCTCCCACTGCTCATGCTCTCTCTCTCTCTGTATCTCTGTGTCTCAAATGAATAAATAAAATCTTTAAAAAAAAA
>NW_027999410.1:0-200 GCF_054177405.1 Leptonychotes weddellii
ATTTTTTATAGATATAGGCTTCATTGTAGTCTTTCTTTTTCCCTATTCAATATTACTTTTATGTATATACAAGTGTGACTTTCCCTGTAATTTTGGGAAGTACTGTCCTCTAAAAAACATAGCAAAATACATGCAGGAACAACTGAAACCCTACTTTGTCCACACTGAGCAATTATAGCCCCCCTTCACCTCACTTGCTC
>NW_027999411.1:0-200 GCF_054177405.1 Leptonychotes weddellii
GAGGGCGCCTGGGTGGCTCAGTCGTTAAGCGTCTGCCTTCGGCTCAGGTCATGATCCCAGGGTCCTGGGATCGAGTCCCACATCGGGCTCCCTGCTCGGCAGGAAGCCTGCTTCTCGCTCTCCCACTCCCCCTGCTTGTGTTCCTGCTCTCGCTATCTCTCTCTCTGTCAAATAAATAAATAAAATCTTTAAAAAAAAAA
>NW_027999412.1:0-200 GCF_054177405.1 Leptonychotes weddellii
ACAAAATCATTCCTGTTGAGCACAACTGCTGTTGATGAAACAAGTAACAAAGAGCTGCCAAGAATAACTCACAACTCTAGGTCAGTAGCTCCCAAACCATTCCACTTCTCAAACCAGGATACAGAAGGAACAGCAGGACTAGTAGGAAAAATGACAAGTTCAAATTTTGGATAAGTCAAAAAAAAAATTTTTTTTTTTTG
>NW_027999413.1:0-200 GCF_054177405.1 Leptonychotes weddellii
GCCTGGGTGGCTCAGTTGGTTAAGCGACTGCCTTCGGCTCAGGTCATGATCCTGGAGTCCCGGGATCGAGTCCCGCATCGGGCTCCCTGCTCGGCAGGGAGCCTGCTTCTCCCTCTGACCCTCCCCCCTCTCATGTGCTCTCTCTCTCTCATTCTCTCTGTCTCAAATAAATAAATAAAATCTTTAAAAAAAAAAAAAAA
>NW_027999414.1:0-200 GCF_054177405.1 Leptonychotes weddellii
GAGGGCGCCTGGGTGGCTCAGTTGGTTAAGCGACTGCCTTCGGCTCAGGTCATGATCCTGGAGTCCCTGGATCGAGTCCCGCATCGGGCTCCCTGCTCGGCAGGGAGTCTGCTTCTCCCTCTGACCCTCCCAACCCTCCCCCCTCTCATGTGCTCTCTCTCTCAGTCTCTCTCTCTCAAATAAATAAATAAAATCTTAAA
>NW_027999415.1:0-200 GCF_054177405.1 Leptonychotes weddellii
CATAGATAGATAGATAGATAGATAGATAGATAGAGAAAAAAATGGATGGAAGTCCTGATTTTTAACTGAGAATGCTACAAGTTGGATTTAATGCTGAGACCTTCTGTTGCAAGAGTCTCAAATACATCAAGCATGTCTCTCATGGATATGAAATTTAAAAGTGTGACCACAAAAACATCAAGTGCACCAGAACCTTTATA
>NW_027999416.1:0-200 GCF_054177405.1 Leptonychotes weddellii
GGGAAGCACAAAAGGACAAAGTAAATGTCATGCTCGTCTGAAGCACTGAGCTGATGCAACCACAAAAATAGGAACCAGCCACCAACTGACTGCAGAGACGAGTTGACATCTGGACAGAGTAGAGGAGTGGGTTGCAGATGGCAATGAAGCGGTCATAAGCCATGGCTGCCAAGAGAAATCCCTCAGCCACAATGAACAAA
>NW_027999417.1:0-1006 GCF_054177405.1 Leptonychotes weddellii
GCAGGGAGTCTGCTTCTCCCTCTGACCCTCCCCCTCATGCTGTCTCCCATTCTCGCTCTCAAAAAAAAAAAAAAAAAAAAAAAAAAAACCTTAAAAAAAAGAAAAAGATAAGATGTAAAAAGCCAATTAAATGAACAATGGTCTAAGAATTCACAGTGCTTTTACTGAGCTCAAGACAAAAGTAAAAACCATCCTTGATTTCTCTCCACTTATCCTCCGCATCTAGCCTCTTACTAAATCCTATTGAGTTTGTATCTTAAATTTCTTTTCTTTTTTGGTAAATATCCTTCAATTCATACATTTTTTTAGGCCTACTACTTCCATCCTATCGCAAGCTAACATCATCTCTTGACTGGGTAACTCCTAACCCGAAGTATCTCAATACTAGCCACTCATTTAAAATGCAGATCTCTTCATATCATTATCTGCGAGCATCTGAGCTGAAGACCACTACACCTAACCTATCAATCACAATTACCTTGATCTTTGACCCATTCTTTCACTTGACTGCTTCCCTTACCTAAAATGTCAGGGTCAGAGCTTCCCTGAGGCCCCAGACTAGGTTTACGTTATTAATTCTTCCTACGAACACCCTCCTACAGTATTCATCATTTAGCAATTATCTATTGGATACCTATTATGTGTAAGGTGCTAGACAAAGGGGGTGAGCAGAAGAGACAAAAATCCCTGGTCTCTTAGAATTTATATTCTAATGTAGACGAGTTGAGCATGAGTGGGAGTATGTGCATGCATGCATGTGCAGGCAGAGCAGGGCACAGACGATACGCAAGAAGGTATTAGTGATAAATGCTATAAAGAAAGTAACTTTAGGGGCGCCTGGGTGGCTCAGTCGGTTAAGCGTCTGCCTTCGGCTCGGGTCATGGTCCCGGGGTCCTGGGATTGAGCCCCACATCGGGCTCCCTGCTCGGTGGGAAGCCTGCTTCTCCCTCTCCCACTCTCCCTGCTTGTGTTCCCTCTCTCGCTGTGTCTCTCTCTGTCAAATAAA
>NW_027999418.1:0-200 GCF_054177405.1 Leptonychotes weddellii
AGGAAGCACAAAAGGACAAAGTAAATGTCATGCTCGTCTGAAGCACTGAGCTGATGCAACCACAAAAATAGGAACCAGCCACCAACTGACTGCAGAGACGAGTTGACATCTGGACAGAGTAGAGGAGTGGGTTGCAGATGGCAATGAAGCGGTCATAAGCCATGGCTGCCAAGAGAAATCCCTCAGCCACAATGAACAAG
>NW_027999419.1:0-200 GCF_054177405.1 Leptonychotes weddellii
CTTTTTTTTTTTTTTTTAAAGATTTTATTTATTTATTTGAGAGAGAGAGAATGAGAGACAGAGAGCATGAGAGGGAGGAGGGTCAGAGGGAGAAGCAGACTCCCCGCCGAGCAGGGAGCCCGATGCGGGACTCGATCCTGGGACTCCAGGATCATGACCTGAGCCGAAGGCAGTCGCTTAACCAACTGAGCCACCCAGGC
>NW_027999420.1:0-200 GCF_054177405.1 Leptonychotes weddellii
AAAAAGAAAGAAATCATTGATTCGTTCATTACAAATGTACTTAAGCTATAAAAACATGAGCTACTGGGTGCCTGGGTGGCTCAGTTGGTTAAGCGACTGCCTTCGGCTCAGGTCATGATCCTGGAGTCCCAGGATCAAGTCCCACATCGGGCTCCCTGCTCAGCAGGGAGTCTGCTTCTCCCTCTGACCCTCCCCCCTCG
>NW_027999421.1:0-200 GCF_054177405.1 Leptonychotes weddellii
GGGACGCCTGGGTGGCTCAGTTGGTTAAGCGACTGCCTTCGGCTCAGGTCATGATCCTGGAGTCCCGGGATCGAGTCCCACATCGGGCTCCCTGCTCGGCAGGGAGTCTGCTTCTCCCTCTGACCCTCCTCCCTCTCATGCTCTCTGTCTCTCATTCTCTCTGTCTCAAATAAATAAATAAAATCTTAAAAAAAAAAAAA
>NW_027999422.1:0-200 GCF_054177405.1 Leptonychotes weddellii
ATAGGGGCACCTGAGTGGCTCAGTCGTTAGGCGTCTGCCTTCGGCTCAGGTCATGATCCCAGGTCCTGGGATCGAGCCCCGCATCGGGCTCCCTGCTTGGTGGGAAGCCTGCTTCTCCCTCTCCCACTCCCCCTCCTGTGTTCCCTCTCTCGCTGTGTCTCTGTCAAATAAATAAATAAAATCTTAAAAAAAAAAAAAAA
>NW_027999423.1:0-200 GCF_054177405.1 Leptonychotes weddellii
AAGAGCTATTTCACAACTCAGTAAATTATAGATAACTGATAGTAATGCAAGAGAATTCTTGTCTATAGACATGCAGATGCTGTCCAATCCATTGGAGCTTTTTTTTTTTAAAGATTTTATTTATTTATTTGACAGAGAGAGACACAGCGAGAGAGGGAACACAAGCAGGGGGAGTGGGAGAGGGAGAAGCAGGCTTCCCA
>NW_027999424.1:0-200 GCF_054177405.1 Leptonychotes weddellii
CTGGGGCGCCTGGGTGGCTCAGTTGGTTAAGCGACTGCCTTCGGCTCAGGTCATGATCCTGGAGTCCCGGGATCGAGTCCCACATCGGGCTCCCTGCTCGGCAGGGAGCCTGCTTCTCCCTCTGACCCTCCCCCCTCTCATGTGCTCTCTGTCTCTCTCATTCTCTCTGTCTCAAATAAATAAATAAAATCTTTAAAAAA
>NW_027999425.1:0-200 GCF_054177405.1 Leptonychotes weddellii
CCTGGGTGGCTCAGTTGGTTAAGCGACTGCCTTCGGCTCAGGTCATGATCCTGGAGTCCCGGGATCGAGTCCCGCATCGGGCTCCCTGCTCGGCAGGGAGTCTGCTTCTCCCTCTGACCCTCCTCCCTCTCATGCTCTCTGTCTCTCATTCTCTCTCTCTCAAATAAATAAATAAAAAATCTTAAAAAAAAAAAAAAAAA
>NW_027999426.1:0-200 GCF_054177405.1 Leptonychotes weddellii
TAGGGGCGCCTGGGTGGCTCAGTCGTTAAGCGTCTGCCTTCGGCTCAGGTCATGATCCCAGGATCCTGGGATCGAGCCCCGCATCGGGCTCCCTGCTCGGCGGGAAGCCTGCTTCTCCCTCTCCCACTCCCCCTGCTTGTGTTCCCTCTCTCGCTGTGTCTCTCTCTGTCAAATAAATAAAATCTTTAAAAAAAAAAAAA
>NW_027999427.1:0-200 GCF_054177405.1 Leptonychotes weddellii
TGGGGCGCCTGGGTGGCTCAGTTGGTTAAGCGACTGCCTTCGGCTCAGGTCATGATCCTGGAGTCCCGGGATCAAGTCCCGCATCGGGCTCCCTGCTCGGCAGGGAGTCTGCTTCTCCCTCTGACCCTCCTCCCTCTCATGCTCTCTGTCTCTCATTCTCTCTCTCTCAAATAAATAAATAAAATCTTTAAAAAAAAAAA
>NW_027999428.1:0-12133 GCF_054177405.1 Leptonychotes weddellii
GCTGTCCTCCTGCCTCCTCCAGGGGCCCATGTCTTCTCATCCTGAGGGGTCCGTCTCACTGTCGCTGCCCCCCATCACCCTGTTATTCCCCCCGTGCTCACCCCTGCCCCGCATTACCTCATAGCCCTGTTGGTTAATCTCAAGCACTCACCCTGCTGGAAACCATGTATTCACTGTCCGTTGTCCACTGCCATCCCCCCTTTCTAGAACGTACATTCTGTGCCACGTGTCTTGTCTTCCTTGTCTCCTTCACATTTCTATCCCCGTCCTGAGACCCGTGGCGGACACGGTAAAGCTCTCAGTGAGTCTGCTGGTGGCTGACAGCCTCATGCTGCAGATAGGGAAACGGGCTCAGTAAAGCCAAGCGATTTGCTCAAAGTCCAGCAGACCAGGTCTGCCGACACCAAAATTCTTATCTTTTCCTGTAGGCTCCCTTTCACCCTTATCTGGAAAATGGGGACAAGGATGGCTCCTGGCTATTCCGAATGAGAAAGTCACAGAACCTGGAGATGCATCGACCATATGGGAGCTTGAATCAGAATGATGGGAGCCGGGTTTTTTTTCCATTTTCAAGCAGAGCCTTTGTTATTATTACTTTTTAAGATTTATTTATTTATTTGAGAGAGTCAGAGAGTGAGAGAGAAAGCGAGCGGGTTGGGGGGAGGGGAGAAGCAGAGGGAGAGGGAGAATCTCAAGCAGACTCCATGCCCAGTACAGAGCCTGGGGCAGGGCTCGATCCCAGGTCCCTGAGACCATGACCTGAGCCGAAATCAAGAGTCGACGCTTAACCGACTGAGCCACACGGGCGTCCCTTCAAGCGATGCCTTTACAACCCGCTGCCAACAGTGCCCAGAGGAGGCGGTGAGCCCTGCGGCCACATGGGTTAGGGCACCCATTCAAATTCACCCCAAGTCAAATCGGGTTTCTCCCAAATCATAAACCCTGGACTGTCAGAGCTGCCAGGGGCCTGGGGGCTCGTTTAGCCTGGAGGCTCCCAGAGCTGCCTGAGCAAATGGGTTGACCTGGGGAATAAGGTAGAAACTCGGATTTCTGGGCCCCACCCTGACCTCCATGCCCCTTGGCCCTTTGGGGAAGCAGAGGCTGAGAGGCAGGAGGGCAGAGGTATCCCGGGGAGAAGAGGGAGCAAGCAGGACTGGGCAGCAGGTGGAGACAGACCACCGAGTCCTGAGGTGGGTGGAAATGACCTCGCCCTTGTGCCACCACCGAGCTCACTGCCCCGGGGCTGCCCTAAGCAGAGCGTGCCCCCCACTTGCACTGCCTGGCCCAGCCACTGGCCGGGGGACTAGCCTGGGAAAGCCTGACCTTCCGGGAAACAAGCAGCTAGAGGCCCCCACTGGCCACGGCCCTGGCAGCCTGCCAAGGAAGCTCTTCTTGAAGGGAGGCAGCGCACCACCCAATTCTGTGCCCCCTGGAGGATCTGAGACCCTGTGCGTTAGGAAGTTCTCTGAGTGGGTCAGCCTGGCAGCCGAGACTCTGCTGCCTCTCTTTCTAGGACTCTTGTCCCCCAGACCAGCTCGCCTGAGGGGAGCATCCGTCCCATATGGAGAGGCCATATTTCAGGAGGGCTGGGAAGACACCAGTGGCCCAGGCTGCCCTGTCATACGGCGGCTGAAAGACATGGTTTAGGCCACTGGTTCTCAGCTCAGTGCAGTCATGCCCCCCCTGGGACATTGGGCCATGCCTGGAGATAGTTTGGTTGTCCCAATTGGGGCAGGAGGTGCTCCTGGCATCTAGCGGGTAGAGGCCAGGGCTGCTGCTCAACACCGTCCAATGTACAGGACAGCACCCCCAGCAAAGAATTATCTGGCCCCAGATGTCAATAGTTGACAATAATCATGGTTGAAAAACCTTGGTCCATGACCCTCCTGAAATTGGATTGAAATTAGTGAAATTGTTCATTTTTCTGATCTTGGGTCAGTCAGTCCAACTTTGGCTGTGACCCAGACAAAGCTCAGACCCGCTATCCTCTGAGCTTTCCTGCCCAAACATGCCACTCGGGTACCAGTCCCCCCCGCCCCCGCCCAGCCTCTGCCCCTGCTGTTTCCCTGCACAGAATGCTCTTCCCTACCCACTCCCTTCCTCATCACCGACGCCCTGAGCCGTCGTTTGCTCTGTGTCAGGCACTGTGCGCAGTCCTTTCCCAATTTTCTCATCTCATCCCCTGAAGGAGGTGAAGTTTTCATCCCTGATTTAGAGATGAGGGTACGAAGCACAAAAGGGCTGAGTACGTTGCCCAGAGTCACACGGTTAGGGAGTGATAGGGCCAGGATCCCCACTCAGGCAGGCTCAGGAGCCCGGGGTGCCAGCCTCGGCCCTGTCCCGCCTCTTCACCAGCCGTGCATCCTTGTCAGGTTGGGAGTGCAGGGGCTTTGTGGCCAGCGTGGCCCCTGGTGCAGGGGTGGCGCTCTGGGTAATATTTGGTGAGGGAACGAAGCCCTGGCACTATGGCCCCAGTTCCCAATTCCACGTTAGAAGGTTCCTGATGCCCCCATCGAGTCACGATGGAGCATTCGGGCTCCTGCTTCTCACTGGAGGGTGATGGGAGATGTGCCCATCGGAAGGCGGCTCCTGTAGGTTTGGCAGGAGCCACGGACACGTGTGCCTAGTATGTGATTCAGTGTCCTTCCGCAAAGGGTCTCAGGACAGGGCCCTGTTCCCAGAATAGAGCTGGGTTTTGAGCTATCACCTCTGTAAGGCTTTTCTCCTGCAAGCCCGGTGGAAAAGCGGTGTAGCTGTGGGCCGACACTGCAGACCTGGTCCCCCATGGAACCAGGTAAGATCACCCTGGGCCACGAGGCCCCTCGGTCCTCAGCCACCAGAGAGAGGGAGGGTCCAGGGGCCACGGCCGTTCCTGAGCTCCTTCTCTCACTCACTTAGTCTCTCATCTACACAAAGCGTATTTACTGAGCAGCTGCTATGAGCCAATGCTAGGCACTGTCCCAGGCGCCTCAGCAGAGCCGTAAGCGAGACGGAAAAAGCACGCCTGCCCTGGGGGAGGACATTCTATTGGAGGCGGCAGATGGCAAATAGAGAAATAGATTGGCACACAGCAGAAGGTCGGCGGGGGGTGGCGGGCACGAGGTGATGTCACACGGAGGAAGGGACGAGACACGATCAAGAAGGTCGCTATTTTCGACCTAGTGGACCAAGAAAGGGGCCCCCGCAGAGGGACATCTGAGAAACAAGCAGAATGGACGAAGGGGCATCTGGAGGTGGGGTGTCCCAGGCCGGGGACCGGTGGTGTTGGCGGGGAGGGCCGCGCAAGGGCGGGAAGTCAGAGGGGCACAGGGCAGGGTCTGCTAGGGACTTGGACCTGAATGTGCTGATCTCAGAGGGGCATTAAGAGGGTGACAAGAGGTGGTGTCATGGGAGCACCTAGCACAGTGCCTGCCCTCAGCAGGTTTCAGTAAATGCTCGCTAACCCACCGCCCCGCGGTGGATTGCAGAAATGGCCGCAACATTTAGCCGTTTTGCCCACCCGAGGGTGCAGTCTGTTCCCCGCCCCCAAAACACTTGAATCTGGCCCGGCCTTGTGGCCTGTTTGTCTCCCAGGGGGTGGCGGCATTCATGTCGTGCCTGCTCTGAGTCTAAGCCCTAAGCAGCCGTGCAGCTTTGGAACGCTGATGCCCACACCTGAAGAAGCCTATGCCAGCCCGGGGCATGACGAGAGCCACAGGCTGTCACCCCCACATCACCCAACCCCCCCCCGGTTGGCAGGCCCAGCCAAGGTCAGCGGAGCCCCCCAAACTACAAGACTTACACGGCCAGCTCAGAGTCATGAACAAAACCAATGGCTGTGGTTGGGAGCCATCAAATTTGGGGTGGCGTGTTCTGCAGGAAAAGCTAACTGACCCCCAAACCCCCTCGTTATACATCTTCCCTGTTATCTGGGCTCGGTATATGGGGCAAGCAGACTAATGGCTCCCCCAAAATGTCCACCTCCTCCTAATCCCGGGAACCTGTGAATTGATCACCTGACATGGTCAAAGGGGCTTCGCAGATGGGACTCAATTACAGATCTTGAGACGAGGGGACTGTCCTGGGTTATTCAGGCGGTGGGCCCAAAATCATAACCTCAAGGGTCCCTGAGGAGGGAGGCAGGAGCCTCGGTTACAGAGAAGGAGGTGTGGTGGCAGAAGCAGAGAAACTGAAGACGCTATGATGTTGGTCTTGAGGCTGGAGGAAGGGCCATGTGCCAAGGACCATGTGGGGCTTCTAGAATTTAGAAGACGCAAGGAAATGCACTCTTCTCTAGAGCCCCGGGAAAGAACGCAGACCTGCCACCACCTTGCTCTTAGGAATCCTGACCTCCAGCGCTGTAAGAGAACAAATGCATGCTGTTTCAAGCCCCCGGTTTGTGGTCATTTGTTACAGCAGCAAGAAGAGACTAACACAGCATCGGAGGCCTCTACCTGCTGCCTTTCCCACCCTCTGGTTCCAGAGCAAGTCAGGAACTCATTTTCCTTGTGACAGGTGACCGTGACAGTTGACAAGTAATAATGACACTCCTAAGAATAACAGCTAATATTTCCTGAGCCCCGATCGGGTGTCAAACACATCAGGCTAATGGCTTCGTATGTACCGTTTCATGTAATCTTCACGAAAGTCACGGGAGGAGGGACTGGTATTATCATCCCCATCTCACAGATGGGAACATTGAGCTCAGAGAGGTTATAAAACATGCCAGGGAAGTGGCAAGACCGGGATTCACATCTGGATCCATGCAGTCCGCAACCACCAGTTGAACTTACGTGGACTCTGCTCACCCCTGCAGGAAAGGTCCCCCCTCCGCCTCCCTCCCTGCCCTGCTGGCCTCTTCCCTGGGGATGGGCGGTGGGGGGCTTCCCGTGCACTTCCCTTGGCCCCTCCCCGTCTCTGGTCTCCCCAAGCCTCCACAAAAGGCGCGTGTTCTTTTCCACGCCGTTTCATACCCACAGACAGGCTGGCAGTTCTGAGAGGGACCTTTATTCCCTGGCTTTCCCTCAGCTCTGAAAGGAAGAAAATAGAAATTGCAAAAATATAGACACATTCTCAGACTGCAGATCTCTGATCCTGAGAATCCCCTCCAGCCAGGATGGCTTGTTACCACTGACTGGCACCATGCCTGGCTTCACCCTTCCTCCCAGCTCCAGACCCCCACCCGCTGGGCAGCATCTTGTCTCCCATCCTCGGGAGAGGTTTACCTAAAATTAACACTACATGATGATCTTACTTGTAGAGGACATCTGTGCTCTTTTCTTTGTTCCTCATGATGTCAAAGGCACCCCAGTTTTCTTAGGGGAACCACAGCTTACAGCCTCTCAGGCCAGGTGGCCTTGATGGGGCTGACCCTACCCCCCAGGTTCAGGGATAGGCAAGTGATCCCAGGCAGACCAAGGAGAGTACCACATCCCCTCTCCCCATAGGAATTGGTTCAGGCACAGGCATATGACCCAAGATGAACCAATCAGAGCAAAGGAACAAAGATACCTGCCATTCGCTGGCCATGTCAGGTACAAGTCACTCTCATTTGTGCTGGGGTTGATGCCCAGAGCAGCTAGGGACCATCTTTTTTGGTGTTTGAGGAAAAGCTGCCTGAGGATGAAGCCAACTCAGAGGAAAGCACAACTTTCACATTGAACAAGAGAGACAAATTCTTTATGACATTGTTTGAGGACCTGGATCCAGCTGTGCCTGAAGTCCAAGACGTAACTATGAACATTTCAGACAATGAGAAAATAAATCGGTTTTGCTTAAGCTGCTTTGAGCTGAGTGTGTATCACCCCCCGGCGCAACCAATGCAATAGCTAACATTCATTGAGCAGTGTCTCAGTTTGGGTTCCCCTGAGAGCAGAGCTTGAGAGGTAGACTAGGGTGCAGGCTATTTGGCAGGTGATCTCTGGAAGCAGGAATGAGGGGAAAGGGAGAGTGATTCAGGGAAGCCGGAGAGTCAATAGAAAGTCATTGCTGAGGTTGCTCCTGTGGACAACAGGGACTCAGTTTCTCCAGGCCTCCTGAGGAGTGTAGAGAAAGCCTTCCAGAATTATCTATGCATGACCAGGAGGCTGGCAGATTATCCCTTGGCTGCTGTCCTCTAATGTGAGAAGGACTGTCCCTGGGGTGAAGTGGAAGCCAGAATAGCCCCCTAAAGCTGTCCATGTCCTAATCCCCAGAACTTGTGAATAGGTTAGGTTAACTGGCAAAGAGGAATGAAGGTTGCAGATGGAATTAAGGTCGCTAATCAGATGACCGTAAAGTAGGGAGATTGTCCTGGCTCATCTGGGTGGACCTACTATAATCAAAGAATCCTTCAAAGTGGAAGAGGAGGCAAAAGAGGGACAACCAGGGAGCTGGCAGCGGGAGAAAGACTCAGCCCAAAGTTGCTGACTTTGTAGATGGAGGAAGGGGTCATGAGCCAAGGAATATGGTGGCTTCCGGAAGCTAGAGAAGGCAAGGAGGTGATTCTCCTCTAGCACCTCGAAAAGGAACACAGCCCTTGATGTCAGGTAAGACCCATGTTGGACTCCCGACCTCTGGAAAAGTGAGATAATAAATCCATGTGGTTTCAAGCCACTAACTTGGTAGATATTGGATATAATAGCTGTGGGAAAGTAATGCAAGCCAGAATCCCAGGCTGTGCTGTGTACAGTTGAGTGGGTTCCCATGGCACCAGACAGGGCTTGGGCCAGAAGAAGGAATGACACACAGCTCGTGCTTGAGGTAGGATGCCGTCATGACGACGTGCATCTCAGCTTGCTTGCACAGAACATGCATGGGGGTCCAGGTGGGCTGAAGAACCAGAGGCAGCTCCCACGAGCAGTCCCCACGTGCCAGGCACTGTGCTAAGTGTGCTACGTGCAATATCTTGTCTCTACCTCCACACAAATCATAAGAGCTTCTCTCCTTTCCTTATACAAGCCCTCTCGGGCTCCCCGCCAAGGACCCCTCACCTTATGGGAGGTCCAGTCTGAGGGACTCTGCTGGTGTGCAGCTCACTGGCATCACCAATGTTGAATATCCCACCAACTCTCACCAATGATCAAGTGACCCCCTTCTACCTCCCGCTCCCAGGCTGTCAGCTCTGCCTGCCTCTTTGGCTTTTCCAGAAGTCACCCTTCAGGTGTGGCACAGGTAGTCACAGTCCAACCTTCCCCCAGGAAGGAAATGGAAGAGGATCATTCCTTCCTCTGCACCTGGAAACATCCCAACCAGGACAGCTGCCCTGCCCCTGGCAGACATTACTAATCGATCACAACATTCTTGCTCACTAAGTCCAGACATGCTCTGTTGGGAATATGTTTTTCTCAACACAGTGCTCTAGACGGCACTACCAAATAATTGTAGTTGGAAGGGTCAAGAGCTTCTGTGGTTCCTGTTGGTTACCTCTCTTATATGAATCCGTCATCTCCTTCAATAATGAAACTTCAAACTCCTCCTAATATGGAGAGGGGAAAATGCTCTTGGGCAAACAGCTTTGCCCAAGGGAAGTGTTGCTGAAGGGGTTCTAAATTCTTCCCTATGTTCCCATCACTCCTAAGTTTTTCTTCTTTCCTTCATTCTTCTTAGCAGTAGTATCTGCAACAATAAGAATTGCTTCCATTTATTGAGCACCTACTATGTGTCAGAAGCTTCTGTAGAACATTTCTGAGCATTCCCATGATGAAGGTATTAGCTCTACTTTGTAGGTGAGGAAATTGAAGCTGAGAGATGTTCAGTGCCTCTTACTTGCCCAGGGTCACACATCACCATCCAGCTCTTATAAGGGGAGTGCCCCCCTCCATGTGCAAATTAAGATCAAATTGCTTGGATTTCATAATACAAATATGGTATGAGGACAGGGCTCATACAGCCTCACATACCCAGTGGAAAAATAGGAGCAGGAAGGAGCATGTGAGAAAGGGGGTCTCATTCCTTCATTTACTCATCAAGAACTGTCTGAGCACCTGCCATGTACAGTTGCACTGCTTGCAGAAGCTGTAGTCTCCATCCTTGTGGAATTCACAGTCTTCTGGGGGAGGGCAGACCAAGCACGCATACACATAAACGGACAACAAACATACAGCATGATGAGCATGCTGAAGGGCGTGAGGAAGGGGTCGAGACGAGGAGTTGCAATGTTGCCTTTTCACAAGCCTGTTTCCCTCCCGTCCACCTCCTGGGCTGTGCCTGAGGAGATCATTTTATCCTTAATGCCCACTTGCGCCAGGTCCATTTTCTCAGATACTGCCCGTGTCTACCATGCCATCCGCGTCCCCGATGCAGTCTCCCTAGTCATTAGCTGAATTTCAGCTCTTCCTTCCTGCCTTCACGAAACAGTAATTGAGCTCCTACCATGTTATGTGGATGGCTGCGTAGGGTGCTCTCATCCTGTGGGTGCCCCTGAGCTCTCTTGTCCTGGGTGCAAAAGCTGTAGATGCCTAGAGCCATTAGGATCCTGGAGGTTATTTGCAGCCCACAGTAGCTAGGCAGGAACCATGAACAAGTGAAATGTGGCTGGGTACAAGACAAAAGGGGGCGGGGAGGACTGTGGCAAACTAGAAACTCCAGGTTGGCCTAAAAGGGGTGACTGCCACTCCTCTCCAGCAGGTGGCTGCCATGCAGAAGCGCAGGCCCAGCATGGAGAGATTTTCCGATTTTTTTTTTTTTAAGGACCCAGAAATCCAAATATTCATATGAAGTCTTGCAATTTTTTTTTTTAAGATTTTATTTATTTATTTGAGACAGAGAGAATGAGAGAGAGCACATGAGAGGGGGGAGGGTCAGAGGGAGAAGCAGGCTCCTCGCTGAGCAGGGAGCCCGATGCGGGACTCGATCCCGGGACTCCAGGATCATGACCTGAGCCGAAGGCAGTTGCTTAACCAACTGAGCCACCCAGGCGCCCCTGAAGTCTTGCAATTTTTAAATGTTGGTGACCAGTGCAACTCCAAAGAAGTGAATGGGGCAGACGGAACTCATTGCCCTCGGCTGATCTGACGTAGACTTCTCATGTTACAGTTGGGGAAGCTGAGGCTCAGAATGGTTTGCCCAAAATGTCACAGGGAGGGCCATTTTCCTTAGAACCAGAAGCCCGTGCTGCCTTGTGTCCGGCCCCAGGGAATCCACATGTGGGGGAAACCAGAGTGGGAGGTGGAGGCTGAGTGTTTCCTAAGTGCAGGGCTCATCTGGGGCCTCCCTCCAGATGCATTTTTCAGAGGCTGGATGGTGACTGCAAGTGTGGGGATCCAGCATGCTCTGTTCCACTGTGGTCTCTGTCTCTGCCTCTCTGTGCATCTGCCTGTCTCTCTTTTAGCAACAGATGCTCTGGCTTTGGCCGCCCTGTCTCCCTGTGTGTCTCTTATTCTTCACTTCTTGGTCTGCTTCTCTTCCTTTCCTTTCTGGCAGCCTCTCTTCCTCTCCCTCTGTACCTCCTTTCCATGCCTCTCAGACTATTTCTTGGTTTGTATGCTTTCTCTCTCCCTCCCTCTCTCTCTCTCTCTCTCTCTCTCTCTCTCTCGCAATCTCCGCCCCTCTGTGTGTGTCTCTCTGTCCCTCTCTGCCTGTCTCTCTCCCCATCTCTCTCTCTCTCTCTGCTGTCTCCATCTCTCCCTGGCTCGGCTACTCTCCCGCACTACCCTCCACGCCCCCCGACCCCCCAGGCCTCTCTGCTCCTGCCCTCCCGGTCCCTCTGGCCACCTCCGAAAGGTTACTGTAAACGGGAATGAAGCTGAGGGCAAAAGTAATCAACCCCCTGGCTGACCTCCGATCCCGCTGGTGGAGACGGAGCCCGAGCCCAGGTCCCTGGCGGCGCCCCCTCCCCCGCCCGGCCCCGGCCCCCTCCCTCCCCACCCCCAGGTCCCCTTGCTGACAAAAGGCCTATCTTCTCTCTGCCTAAATGATTTAAATTCTAATCAAACATCATTTATAGTACATCTCAGAGCCGTCTCCTGGGAGCTGCTCCCACATGAGACGTTGCCATGGCAACCGGGGGGTCTTGTTTCAGAAATGTCAGATTGTATTATTGTCTTCACACTTCTCTGATAACCTAGTGTCTCTCTCTCTCTCTCCCTCACTCACACCACCATCCTCGGGATTTTCTTCCTCCTCTCTCTCCCTCTCTCACCGCCTCCATTCAACCCCCCAGGCTCTTCCCAGGACCCCCAGCCTTCCGCTGACCCGGGAGAAAATGGCCTGATCGATCTCATCCCCTCACCAACCAACGCCCCCTCCCGTCTTCCTGGCCCTGGGGCCTCCCCTCTTTGGGAAAGGTGTCTCCCCACCTCACCCTTCATCTTCCGCAGACACGCTCCCCCCTCTAGGGGTTTGCTGGAGTGTTCTGGTGTCATTTTATTTTGCTAGATATGAAAATGAGACATAGATTTTTCCTGGCGATGCGTGTGTGAAGTTCTAATCTGGTTTTTCAGAAATTTTTTTTTCTTTTGGGGGGAGGGGGTTAGTGGTGGAAGCAACCCAGCTCCCAGTAGGGTCCAAACGGATGGGTAGAGCACAGGGCAAAAGGTGCGCCGTGGCGTGTGCATGCAAGCATGTGTGTGCCTGCGTGTGTGTGCAAAGCACATGTTGTGTGTGCATGTGTGTGTTTGTGATGTAGAGGGTGCCTTCCCCAGCCCGGCCGAGGCAGCTGACAGACATCTCCAAGGGCCTGGGCACCTTCCTCTGTTTTCACCCAGTCCTTCCAGAATATAAGTGGGCACGTTTTGCCAAGACTTTCACATCCAGGTCAAATTCTTCACTCCCGTCTGCTGCCGAGAGAGAGAGAGAGAGAGAGAGAGAGAGAGAATGGCATTCGCCCTGCAAATGGCCCAGAGGGATGTTCTAAACCCAACGATCTCCCCATTCCACAGATGGGTAAACTGAGGCCCCAGGAAGAACAAAGGCCTGCTCAAGGGTTGAGGTCACAGTAGGGCCAGAGGTGGCGCTTGGGGCTCAATTCTCCCCCTGCCAGGCCACTGGGAAGCTGGCAAAGCGTAAGGGGGAACCGGGACTCCAGCACCTTTGGAGAGATGGCGCTCTGTGGGGACAAGGCTGGCAACATCTGGGGCGGCCCCACTGGTCCCGCAGCGATGGCACGATGATCACTGTGTCGGGCACTGCTGAACCCTTTGCAAGAATCATGTCATTTAATCCTTGTCACAACAAGAAGGAGGTTCTGTCCTTATCCCCATTTTGCAGATGGGCAAACTGAGGCTCAGGGAGGGTCAGCAACTTGCAGGAGGTCCCACAGCTTGTAAAGGGCAGAGGTGGCCCTCCGCCCAATCTCAGTGACTCTGGCCATTTCTACTGTGGGGTTAGGAGCCAGAGGACTAGGGTCAAATCCCAGCTCTGGCCCCTCACTGGCCATGTGACCCTGGGCTTGTTACCTGACCTCCCGGGCCCTCCGTTTCCCCATTGTAAAATGGAGGTCCGATGATATCCACCTGACGCGATGGAGGTGGGGATCCCTTGAGCTAACGCTGGGCAGTGCTTCTTGTGATGCTGGGCACACGGTCCACGGTGTGGTTGGGGCCCTGCAGACAGGCGCAGCCCTGCTCGGACTCACGCCTTTACCCGATGCTTCCTTTCTTTGTAACAAGGACCAGCACCCCCCGGGGAGTTCCAGAAACCGGGAGCCCCTGCCCCTGAGCTTTTGGGGGCAGTCTCCCCAGTGAAGTGGGTGCCGGGAACAGCACTGAGTGAGGGCGGCACGGGCTTTCCCCACACCCCCACACCTGGTTCCTCTGCCCCCTGGGCCCAGTCACACTGAGAGCTGTTGACAGAAACCAGGGCGGGCCCCTGCGCCATCACACAGGGTGTCTCGAAATTCTTGGTGAACAAGGGGCCCACATTTTCATCTCTGTCTCTCTGGGTCTCTGGGTCTCTGGCTCTCTATCTCTCTGGCTCTCTGGCTCTCTGGTCTCTGGGTCTCTGGCTCTCTGGCTCTCTGGGTCTCAGTCTCTGTCTCTCTGGCTCTCTGGCTCTCTGGGTCTCTGGTTCTCTGGCTCTCTGGCTCTCTGGGTCTCAGTCTCTGTCTCTCTGGGTCTCTGGCTCTTTGTCTCTCTGGCTCTCTGGCTCTCTGTCTCTCTGGCTCTCTGGGTCTCTGGGTCTCTATCTCTCTGGCTCTCTGTCTCTCTGGGCTCTGGGTCTCTGGCTCTCTGGGCTC
>NW_027999429.1:0-1005 GCF_054177405.1 Leptonychotes weddellii
TTTATTTGACAGAGACACAGCGAGAGAGGGAACACAAGCAGGGGGAGTGGGAGAGGGAGAAGCAGGCTCCCCGCAGAGCAGGGAGCCGGATGCGGGACTCGATCCCAGGACCCTGGGATCATGACCTGAGCTGAAGGCAGATGCTTAACCAACTGAGCCACCCAGGCGCCCTATTTTGTGATTTTAATTGTAGAAAACAGAACAGTGCAAACTATGTATATCTACACACAATGCAATACATATATATGCATAAATTACTCAAGGAGAATTATAATTTAGTTGATAAAGTCATTCAAAGTAACATTTTGCATTAGCTTTAATTATTAAAAATCAAATAAATGATACTAATAAATGCTCCGGTAGCTTTGTATAGGGAGAAATCACTTCTAAGGAGATGAGTCAAATTTTCTCATCCTAATTTGGATTTAAGATAGACTTTATAGATTTATTGAATAGGTAAGATATGTTTAGAATTTGGAGGAAACAGACTTCTAAGTAGACAAGTTGAGCAAAGTCAGATACAAGAGTGAGAATATACAAAAATTAATTGAAAAGCAGTGATTTTGAACTAAGGGTTTTATTCATAGAACTAAGTATTACCTGTATTCAAGTCAACAAATAATTACTGATGTGATAAGAAATTTTCTATGCACTTAAAATACACTCCCGTACAAAGATTTATGCCTTCCAAGAGTTGATATTCCAAAAAGAAATGTTAGACAACAATCAATAAGCATAATAAATAGTAAATAAAATGGTGTTACAAAGAGAAAGTTGTTATAGAAAAAAAGAAAACAAAACTAGGAACTTTATTATTGATAGTCTATTCTATTTTCTATGTTATTTATAAAATATATTAGCTTTTATAGTAGCTTACAATGAGGTCTTTTAGAAAATGAGAAGTTACCATGGGGACAATGAGGGAGGATATGTAAACCTGAAAAAGTAGGTAGTATTAGCCCTAAGTGGGATGCATACCTGGTGTATTTGGGGAACAGAAAAGAG
>NW_027999430.1:0-200 GCF_054177405.1 Leptonychotes weddellii
TGGGGCGCCTGGGTGGCTCAGTTGGTTAAGCGACTGCCTTCGGCTCAGGTCATGATCCTGGAGTCCCGGGATCGAGTCCCGCATCGGGCTCCCTGCTCAGCAGGGAGTCTGCTTCTCCCTCTGACCTTCCTCCTTCTCATGCTCTCTGTCTCTCATTCTCTCTCTCTCAAATAAATAAATAAAATCTTTAAAAAAAAAAA
>NW_027999431.1:0-200 GCF_054177405.1 Leptonychotes weddellii
CTTTTTTTTTTTTTAAAGATTTTATTTATTTATTTGACAGAGAGAGAGATAGCGAGAGCAGGAACACAAGCAGGGGGAGTGGGAGAGGGAGAAGCAGGCTTCCCGCCGAGCAGGGAGCCCGATGTGGGACTCGATCCCAGGACCCTGGGACCATGACCTGAGCCGAAGGCAGACGCTTAACGACTGAGCCACCCAGGCAC
>NW_027999432.1:0-200 GCF_054177405.1 Leptonychotes weddellii
TGGGGCGCCTGGGTGGCTCAGTTGGTTAAGCGACTGCCTTCAGCTCAGGTCATGATCCTGGAGTCCCGGGATCGAGTCCCGCATCGGGCTCCCTGCTCGGCAGGGAGTCTGCTTCTCCCTCTGACCCTCCTCCCTCTCATGCTCTCTGTCTCTCATTCTCTCTCTCTCAAATAAATAAATAAAATCTTTAAAAAAAAAAA
>NW_027999433.1:0-200 GCF_054177405.1 Leptonychotes weddellii
GCCTGGGTGGCTCAGTTGGTTAAGCGACTGCCTTCGGCTCAGGTCATGATCCTGGAGTCCCTGGATCGAGTCCCGCATCGGGCTCCCTGCTCGGCAGGGAGCCTGCTTCTCCCTCTGACCCTCCCCCCTCTCATGTGCTCTCTCTCTCTCATTCTCTCTGTCTCAAATAAATAAATAAAATCTTTAAAAAAAAAAAAAGA
>NW_027999434.1:0-200 GCF_054177405.1 Leptonychotes weddellii
GGGGCGCCTGGGTGGCTCAGTTGGTTAAGCGACTGCCTTCGGCTCAGGTCATGATCCTGGAGTCCCGGGATCGAGTCCCGCATCAGGCTCCCTGCTCGGCAGGGAGTCTGCTTCTCCCTCTGACCCTCCTCCCTCTCATGCTCTCTGTCTCTCATTCTCTCTCTCTCAAATAAATAAATAAAATCTTTAAAAAAAAAAAA
>NW_027999435.1:0-200 GCF_054177405.1 Leptonychotes weddellii
ATGTTAATCCCCATACATTACATCATTAGTTTTAGATGTAGTGTTCCATGATTCATTGTTTGTGCATAACACCCAGTGCTCCATGCAGAATGTGCCCTCCTCAATACCCACCACCAGGCTAACCCATCCTCCCACCCCCCTCCCCTCTAGAACCCTCAGTTTGTTTTTCAGAGTCCATCGTCTCTCATGGTTCGTCTACC
>NW_027999436.1:0-200 GCF_054177405.1 Leptonychotes weddellii
GGGCGCCTGGGTGGCTCAGTTGGTTAAGCGACTGCCTTCGGCTCAGGTCATGATCCTGGAGTCCCGGGATCAAGTCCCACATCGGGCTCCCTGCTCGGCAGGGGGTCTGCTTCTCCCTCTGCCCTCTTCCCTCTCATGCTCTCTGTCTCTCATTCTCTCTCTCTCAAATAAATAAATAAAATCTTTAAAAAAAAAAAAAA
>NW_027999437.1:0-200 GCF_054177405.1 Leptonychotes weddellii
GGGCGCCTGGGTGGCTCAGTTGGTTAAGCGACTGCCTTCGGCTCAGGTCATGATCCTGGAGTCCCGGGATCGAGTCCCGCATCGGGCTCCCTGCTCGGCAGGGAGTCTGCTTCTCCCTCTGACCCTCCTCCCTCTCATGCTCTCTGTCTCTCATTCTCTGTCTCAAATAAATAAATAAAATCTTTAAAAAAAAAAAAAAA
>NW_027999438.1:0-200 GCF_054177405.1 Leptonychotes weddellii
AGATTAAACAACATGCTACTGAACAACCCATGGGTCAAAGAAGACATCAAAAGAGAAATAAAAAAATACCTTGAGACAAATGAAAAGGGACATACAACATACCCAAACTAACAAGATTCAGCAAAAGCAGTTCTAAGAGAGTTCATAGCTATAAATGCCTCCCTAAAGAAACAAGAAAAATCTCAAACTATGTAACTTTA
>NW_027999439.1:0-200 GCF_054177405.1 Leptonychotes weddellii
TAGACGAACCATGAGAGACGATGGACTCTGAAAAACAAACTGAGGGTTCTAGAGGGGAGGGGGGTGGGAGGATGGGTTAGCCTGGTGGTGGGTATTGAGGAGGGCACATTCTGCATGGAGCACTGGGTGTTATGCACAAACAATGAATCATGGAACACTACATCTAAAACTAATGATGTAATGTATGGGGATTAACATAA
>NW_027999440.1:0-1005 GCF_054177405.1 Leptonychotes weddellii
ATAGATAGATGATAGATAGATGATAGATATTGGTGTATATATAGTCATACATATACTACATATATAATAATAGTAACTAATGAACAATCTGAAAGAGAAATTAAGAAAGCAATCCCATTTATAATAGTATCAAAGACAATAAAATGTTTAGGAATAAATTTAACTAAGGAGATGAAAGACCTATACACTGAAAACTATAAGGCATTGATCAAAGAAACTAAAGAAGACATAAATAAAGAGAAGGATATCTCATGTTCTTGGATTGAAAGAATTAATATTGTGGAAAGTGCATGCTATCCAAAGCCCTCCATAGATTCAATGCAATCCTACCAAACTTCCAATGGCGTTTTTCACAGAAATGGAAAAACTATCCTAAAATTGGCATGGAACCACAAAAGACCCCAAATAGCCAAGGCAATCTTGAGAAAGAAGCACAAAGCTAGAAACACCACACTTCCTGATTTCAAACTATTTTACAGAACTAGAGTAATCACAACAAAATGGTACTGACATAAAACAGGTACACAGACACATGGGACAGACACATGATCCCAGGGTCCTGGGATAGAGCCCTGCATCAGTCTCCCTGCTCAGAGAACCCAAAAATAAACCCATACATATAAAGTCCACTAATTTTTGACAAGGGCACCAAGAACACATAATGGAAAAAGAATAGTCTCTTCAGGAAATGGTGTTGGGAAAACTGGATATCCATAGGCAAGAGAATGAAAATGGGTCCATATCTTATACCATATACAAAAATTAAATTAAAAAAAACTCAAAATAGATTAAAGACTTAAATGTAATACCTGATGCCATAAAACTCCTAGAAGAAAACACAGAAAAATGTTCCTTGATACTGGTCTTGGCAGTGGTTTCTTGGATAGGAGACCAAAAGCAAAGGCAACAAAAGCAAAATAAACAAGTGAAACACAACAAAGGAAATGTATATATATGACTAGATATACACCAATATCTATTTATCTATCTATCTATCTATCTATC
>NW_027999441.1:0-200 GCF_054177405.1 Leptonychotes weddellii
GCTCTTTGAGTGGGAGATGGCTTTGTTCTTCCCACGAATTCTCAGCAAATTTCATCTTGTAGTCTTAGATGATATAAGCAATCAGCTTTTTCTTTTCCCTGGACCTGGTTCACATGTGTCATGGATTTGTTCAGAGATTGGAAGTCAAGTATAATTTGGGTAATGATGTGTAGTATTTTGGGGCATTATCTACTTACGAC
>NW_027999442.1:0-200 GCF_054177405.1 Leptonychotes weddellii
GCCTGGGTGGCTCAGTCGGTTGAGCGACTGCCTTCGGCTCAGGTCATGATCCCAGGGTCCTGGGATCGAGTCCCACATCGGGCTCCCTGCTCTGCAGGGAGCCTGCTTCTCCCTCTCCCACTCCCCCTGCTTGTGTTCCCTCTCTCGCTGTGTCTCTCTCTGTCAAATAAATAAATAAAATCTTTAAAAAAAAAAAAAAA
>NW_027999443.1:0-200 GCF_054177405.1 Leptonychotes weddellii
ATTCTTATGTTAATCCCCATACATTACATCATTAGTTTTAGATGAAGTGTTCCATGATTCATTGTTTGTGCATAACACCCAGTGCTCCATGCAGAATGTGCCCTCCTCAATACCCACCATCAGGCTAACCCATCCTCCCACCCCCCTCCCCTCTAGAACCCTGTTTGTTTTTCAGAGTCCATCGTCTCTCATGGTTCGTC
>NW_027999444.1:0-200 GCF_054177405.1 Leptonychotes weddellii
CAACATTTCCATAATAAAACGTGTTTCCTGGGGTTCACTCTTTCCTTCCTCCTTGACTTCCTCCCTTCCTTCCTCCATTCCTCCCTCCCTCTCTCCCTCCCTCTGTTCCTTCCTTCTTTCCTTCATTCCTTCCTTCCTTTTCTTGTTTCCTCTTCCTTTCTTTTCTTCTTCCTTTCTCTCTTTTCTTTCTTTCTTTCTTC
>NW_027999445.1:0-200 GCF_054177405.1 Leptonychotes weddellii
CCCTTGAAGGGGCTGAGCGAATTAAGAAGAAAATGTGAAGAGAGCGTAGTATCTATATATGTTCAGACTCTGATTTCAGGGTAAGATCCAGGGATTCGTTTGACCTTTGGAAGAAGTTTTTATTGTGTGGGATGATAGCAACATCAAGACCCCGTAAGTCTTTTTTGTATTAATGTGGTTGCATAATTTGAGATGAGATA
>NW_027999446.1:0-200 GCF_054177405.1 Leptonychotes weddellii
GCGCCTGGGTGGCTCAGATGGTTAAGCCTCTGCCTTCGGCTCAGGTCATGATCCTGGAGTCCCGGGATCGAGTCCCGCATCGGGCTCCCTGCTTGGCGGGGAGTCTGCTTCTCCTCCCTCTGACCCTCCTCCCTCTCCTGCTCTCTGTCTCTCGTTCTCTCTCTCTCAAATAAATAAATAAAATCTTTAAAAAAAAAAAA
>NW_027999447.1:0-200 GCF_054177405.1 Leptonychotes weddellii
ATTTTTTTTTTTAAAGATTTTATTTATTTATTTGAGAGAGAGAGAATGAAAGACAGAGAGCATGAGAGGGAGGAGGGTCAGAGGGAGAAGCAGACTCCCCGCTGAGCAGGGAGCCCGATGCGGGACTCGATCCCGGGACTCCAGGATCATGACCTGAGCCGAAGGCAGTCGCTTAACCAACTGAGCCACCCAGGCGCCCC
>NW_027999448.1:0-200 GCF_054177405.1 Leptonychotes weddellii
TGGGCGCCTGGGTGGCTCAGTTGGTTAAGCGACTGCCTTCGGCTCAGGTCATGATCCTGGAGTCCCGGGATCGAGTCCCGCATCGGGCTCCCTGCTCGGCAGGGAGTCTGCTTCTCCCTCTGACCCTCCCCCCTCTCATGTGCTCTCTCTCTCCTCTCATCCTCTCTCTCAAATAAATAAATAAAATCTTTAAAAAAAAA
>NW_027999449.1:0-200 GCF_054177405.1 Leptonychotes weddellii
GGGCGCCTGGGTGGCTCAGTTGGTTAAGCGACTGCCTTCGGCTCAGGTCATGATCCTGGAGTCCCGGGATCGAGTCCCGCATCGGGCTCCCTGCTCGGCAGGGGGTCTGCTTCTCCCTCTGACCCTCCTCCCTCTCGTGCTCTCTGTCTCTCATTCTCTCTCTTGCAAATAAATAAATAAATCTTTAAAAAAAAAAAAAA
>NW_027999450.1:0-200 GCF_054177405.1 Leptonychotes weddellii
GGGGCGCCTGGGTGGCTCAGTTGGTTAAGCGACTGCCTTCGGCTCAGGTCATGATCCTGGAGTCCCTGGATCGAGTCCCGCATCGGGCTCCCTGCTCGGCAGGGAGCCTGCTTCTCCCTCTGACCCTCCCCCCTCTCATGTGCTCTCTCTCTCTCTCTCATTCTGTCTCAAATAAATAAATAAAATCTTTAAAAAAAAAA
>NW_027999451.1:0-1005 GCF_054177405.1 Leptonychotes weddellii
TATTGGGAAAATTGATTAAGATACTTTCAATTTTGTTAATTCCATTTGGGGTTGCTGCATCCAAGGCACAGCTACCTAAATGCAGAAGTGAAAAGGAATGTCCGTTTACATAACAGACACTCTACTAGAGTAGGCCCCCAACGGGGGCCTTCCTGCAGACCAGCACAGACTCATCCAGTGGCCGGTCAGTGCCCAACATCCACAGCATACTCAAGAGAGGTCCTTTCCTTGGATTGCAGCACCATAAGAGACCATTTTTAACATTTTATTTATTTATTTTTAATGTAATCTCCAGACCCAGCATGCAGCTCGAATTCACTATCCCAAGATCAAGAGTTGCATGCTCTTCCAACTGAGCCAGCCAAGTAGGTGCCCAAAAGATATTTTTAATGTATCATGGAATACAAAATCCAACCTGGTGCTAATTGTGGAGGACAGTGGAAATTTCTATAAGAAAAGGCATTTGGTATAAATATGGTTATAAATGTAATTATACATGTTGTAATACATGTACATCATACCTTTTAAGACACACACAGAAAATATTCAAATGGAAGGCCATATCCATGTTTTAGAGGTAAAAAGTGATTTGGTCATTATTTTATATTTATTTAAGTATATTTAGGATGGTTTCTCCTGAACTCAGATTACTATTATATTTACATCCTATTTTTAGTTTTTTTTGTTTGTTTGTAGTTTTTAATTTTATTATGTTATGATAGTCATCATACAATACATCATTAGTTTTTGATGTAGTAATCCATGATCCATTGTTTTCGTATAACACCCAGTGCTCCATGTAGTACGTGCCCTCCTTAATACCCATCACCGGGCTAACCAATCCCCCCTCCCCCACCCCTCTAAAACTCTGTTTGTTTCTCAGGTCCATAGTCTCTCATGGTTCATCTCTCCCTCCAATTCCCCCCGCCCATTTTTCCCTTCCTTCTCCTAATGTCCTCCATGTTATTCCTTATGTTCCACAAATAAGTGAAACCATATGATAAT
>NW_027999452.1:0-200 GCF_054177405.1 Leptonychotes weddellii
CGAAGCAACTTCTTTCTAGAAACATCGCCAAAGGCAAGGGAAGCAAGGGCAAAAATGAACTATTGGGACTTCATCAAGATAAAAAGCTTTTGCAAAGCAAAGGAAACAGTCAACAAAACCAAAAGACAACCGACCGAATGGGAGAAGATATTTGCAAATGACATATCAGATAAAGGGCTAGTATCCAAAATCTATAAAGA
>NW_027999453.1:0-200 GCF_054177405.1 Leptonychotes weddellii
AGACGATGGACTCTGAAAAACAGGCTGGGGGTTCTAGAGGGGAGGGGGGTGGGAGGATGGGTTGGCCTGGTGGTGGGTATTGAGGAGGGCACGTTCTGCATGGAGCACTGGGTGTTATGCACAAACAATGAATCATGGAACACTTCATCTAGAACTAATGATGTAATGTATGGGGATTAACATAAGAATAAAAAAAAATG
>NW_027999454.1:0-200 GCF_054177405.1 Leptonychotes weddellii
AGTAAATCTTGAATATTATCACCACACACTTTTTTTTGTATTTTATTATTATTATTTTTATTATTTTTTGTATTTTTTTTGTATTTTATTATGTTATGTTAATCACCATACATTACATCATTAGTTTTTGATGTAGTGTTCCATGATTCATTGTTTGCGTATAACACCCAGTGCTCCATTCAATACGTGCCCTCTTTAAA
>NW_027999455.1:0-200 GCF_054177405.1 Leptonychotes weddellii
GGCGCCTGGGTGGCTCAGTTGGTTAAGCGACTGCCTTCGGCTCAGGTCATGATCCTGGAGTCCCTGGATCGAGTCCCGCATCGGGCTCCCTGCTCAGCAAGGAGCCTGCTTCTCCCTCTAACCCTCCCCCCTCTCATGTACTCTCTCTCTCTCATTCTCGCTCTCTCAAATAAATAAATAAATCTTTAAAAAAAAAAAAA
>NW_027999456.1:0-200 GCF_054177405.1 Leptonychotes weddellii
AGGGCGCCTGGGTGGCTCAGTCGTTAAGCGTCTGCCTTCGGCTCAGGTCATGATCCCAGGGTCCTGGGATCGAGTCCCACATCGGGCTCCCTGCTCCGCGGGAAGCCTGCTTCTCCCTCTCCCACTCCCCCTGCTTGTGTTCCTGCTCTCACTATGTCTCTCTCTGTCAAATAAATAAATAAAATCTTAAAAAAAAAAAA
>NW_027999457.1:0-200 GCF_054177405.1 Leptonychotes weddellii
GTTTATGGTTTCTAGACACTTTCCAGTTTCCAGAAATACAAGTTAGATTATTGGCTACTTAACCAATGAAAGCCATGCCCAAGCCCACCTCCCTTCTTCCCTGCACTCCAGACTGATTTGCCAAAAGCATCGATTAAAGAGATGCAGGCCTGCAAAAGCAGGCATTCCTACCTGCAGCCAGGCGCCCCTGCAGGAACCAA
>NW_027999458.1:0-200 GCF_054177405.1 Leptonychotes weddellii
TTTGGGCGCCTGGGTGGCTCAGTTGGTTAAGCGACTGCCTTCGGCTCAGGTCATGATCCTGGAGTCCCGGGATCGAGTCCCGCATCGGGCTCCCTGCTCGGCAGGGAGTCTGCTTCTCCCTCTCCTGCTCCCCACTCTTGTGCTCTTTCTCTCTCTCACTCTCTCTCAAATAAATAAATAAAATCTTTAAAAAAAAAAAA
>NW_027999459.1:0-200 GCF_054177405.1 Leptonychotes weddellii
CGCCTGGGTGGCTCAGTTGGTTAAGCGACTGCCTTCGGCTCAGGTCATGATCCTGGAGTCCCGGGATCGAGTCCCGCATCGGGCTCCCTGCTCGGCAGGGAGTCTGCTTCTCCCTCTCCTGCTCCCCCCTCTTGTGCTCTTTCTCTCTCTCACTCTCTCTCTCAAATAAATAAATAAAATCTTTAAAAAAAAAAAAAAAA
>NW_027999460.1:0-200 GCF_054177405.1 Leptonychotes weddellii
GGTCCATATATACAATGGAATATTACTCAGCCATCAGAAAGGATGAATACCCAACTTTTACATCAACATGGATGGGACTGGAGGAGATTATGCTAAGTGAAATAAGTCAAGCAGAGAAAGTCAATTATCATATGGTTTCACTTATTTGTGGAACATAAGGAATAGCATGGAGGACATTAGGAGAAGGAAGGGAAAAATGA
>NW_027999461.1:0-200 GCF_054177405.1 Leptonychotes weddellii
AGAGACGATGGACTCTGAAAAACAAACAGGGTTCTAGAGGGGAGGGGGGTGGGAGGATGGGTTAGCCTGGTGGTGGGTATTGAGGAGGGCACATTCTGCATGGAGCACTGGGTGTTATGCACAAACAATGAATCATGGAACACTTCATCTAAAACTAATGATGTAATGTATGGGGATTAACATAAGAATAAAAAAAATAA
>NW_027999462.1:0-1005 GCF_054177405.1 Leptonychotes weddellii
GGGGGGGGTCTAAATTAAACACTGATTTCCAGTTGTACAGGGGATCAGTGCTCCTAACCCCAGTGTTCTCCAAGGGTCAAATGTAGTTAGAAAAACCACTGTACATGAAGTCAGAAAATTTGGAAAGCCTGGCTTGGAGTCTGCAACTCCTTCACCTTGGGTAAGCACCTATCCTGCCCAGGCTACAGTTTGCTTATGCAAAACTCTGATTCCATCCAGTTCTTAAGTTCTACCCCTATTAAATTGTCCTTAAATAGCAAGTTTTCTTGGTGATTGATGTTAAAAGAGACTTAAACCAGCACTAGCCCCTGGGCATACCTATTTTTAAACTCTCATTTCAGTCATTTTTCCCCTTACCTTCCCAGCTCAAGAGTTGATGCTGTAAACCCATTTACAAACCTGAAGTCTTCACATTTATGATTGGCTTAAAAGTACTGCCTATTTAGACCATGAATAGAAGGAAAAACAGAACTTGTTCATATACTGAGCTTCTTTTAAAGTTACATGTCTTCTATTTATATATTTAATTAATTAATTAATTTATTATTTTGAGAGAGAGAGGAGAGAACATACAAGTGAGGAGGGGCAGAGGAAGAGGAGGAGAGAGAATCTCAAGCAGGCTCCATACCTAGTGTGAGACCAACATGGGCCTGGATCTCACAACCCTGAGATCATAACCTGAGCCAAAATCAACAGTTGGATGCTTCACCGACTGAGCCACCCAGGCACCCCTCAAGTTCAGTGTCTTGAACTGAGAGATGACTCCTGGGAAATCACTTTTTCAATGTGGCCATGGAATTCCTGTGTCATACTTCATTTGAACACTGGACTGTAGCATCCTCTGAGGTGTACTGGGTAGAGAGAATTTTATACCCAGTATAATTGAATGATTATTTTTTTAAATGCCTTAAAAATGTGGAATCAAATTTAGAACTATATTTGAGTGTGATAGAAATTCAAGGGAAAAAAATTAGGCAAAAACCCAATATGATTATTAGAGAAATA
>NW_027999463.1:0-200 GCF_054177405.1 Leptonychotes weddellii
ATTTTTTTTTTTATTCTTATGTTAATCCCCATACATTACATCATTAGTTCTAGATGAAGTGTTCCATGATTCATTGTTCGTGCATAACACCCAGTGCTCCATGCAGAACGTGCCCTCCTCAATACCCACCACCAGGCCAACCCATCCTCCCACCCCCCTCCCCTCTAGAACCCTCAGTTTGTTTTTCAGAGTCCATCTTC
>NW_027999464.1:0-200 GCF_054177405.1 Leptonychotes weddellii
CATGAGAGACGATGGACTCTGAAAAACAAACAGGGTTCTAGAGGGGAGGGGGTGGGAGGATGGGTTAGCCTGGTGGTGGGTATTGAGGAGGGCACATTCTGCATGGAGCACTGGGTGTTATGCACAAACAATGAATCATGGAACACTTCATCTAAAACTAATGATGTAATGTATGGGGATTAACATAAGAATAAAAAAAA
>NW_027999465.1:0-200 GCF_054177405.1 Leptonychotes weddellii
GGGCGCCTGGGTGGCTCAGTTGGTAAAGCGACTGCCTTCAGCTCAGGTCATGATCCCAGGGTCCTGGGATCGAGTCCCACATTGGGCTTCCCCTGCTCTGCGGGGAGCCTGCTTCTCCCTCTGCCTCTGCCTGCCACTCCCCTGCTTGTGCTCTCTCTCTCTCTCTGTCAAATAAATAAATAAAAATCTTTAAAAAAAAA
>NW_027999466.1:0-200 GCF_054177405.1 Leptonychotes weddellii
GGGTGGCTCAGTCGTTAAGCGTCTGCCTTCGGCTCAGGTCATGATCCCAGGGTCCTGGGATCGAGTCCCACATCGGGCTCCCTGCTCGGCAGGAAGCCTGCTTCTCGCTCTCCCACTCCCCCTGCTTGTGTTCCTGCTCTCGCTATCTCTCTCTCTGTCAAATAAATAAATAAAATCTTTAAAAAAAAAAAAAAAAAAAA
>NW_027999467.1:0-200 GCF_054177405.1 Leptonychotes weddellii
AGGGGCGCCTGGGTGGCTCAGTTGGTTAAGCGACTGCCTTCGGCTCAGGTCATGATCCTGGAGTCCCGGGATCGAGTCCCGCATCAGGCTCCCTGCTCGGCAGGGAGTCTGCTTCTCCCTCTGACCCTCCTCCCTCTCATGCTCTCTGTCTCTCATTCTCTCTGTCTCAAATAAATAAATAAAATCTTTAAAAAAAAAAA
>NW_027999468.1:0-200 GCF_054177405.1 Leptonychotes weddellii
GAGGGGCGCCTGGGTGGCTCAGTTGGTTAAGCGACTGCCTTCGGCTCAGGTCATGATCCTGGAGTCCCGGGATCGAGTCCCGCATCGGGCTCCCTGCTCGGCAGGGAGTCTGCTTCTCCCTCTGACCCTCCTCCCTCTCATGCTCTCTGTCTCTCATTCTCTCTCTCTCAAATAAATAAATAAAATCTTAAAAAAAAAAA
>NW_027999469.1:0-200 GCF_054177405.1 Leptonychotes weddellii
GGGGCGCCTGGGTGGCTCAGTTGGTTAAGCGACTGCCTTCGGCTCAGGTCATGATCCTGGAGTCCCTGGATCGAGTCCCGCATCAGGCTCCCTGCTCGGCAGGGAGTCTGCTTCTCCCTCTGACCCTCCTCCCTCTCATGCTCTCTGTCTCTCATTCTCTCTGTCTCAAATAAATAAATAAAATCTTTAAAAAAAAAAAA
>NW_027999470.1:0-200 GCF_054177405.1 Leptonychotes weddellii
ATAAAGCCTACACCCGAAACTAATATGACACTATATGTTAACTGGAATTTAAATAAAAGTTTGAAGAAAAAAATACACACACTCACTCACAGAAGCATTATAACAGGCTCCAACAGAAAACGCCACAAATGCCCATCAAAAGTAGAATGCATAGGCAGTGCGCCCCCGCGGTCCTGCAGATCTGTCTCTTGCTTCAACAG
>NW_027999471.1:0-200 GCF_054177405.1 Leptonychotes weddellii
CTCTTTTTTTTTTTTTTTTTAAAGATTTTATTTATTTATTTGAGACAGAGAGAATGAGAGACAGAGAGCATGAGAGGGAGGAGGGTCAGAGGGAGAAGCAGACTCCCTGCCGAGCAGGGAGCCCGATGCGGGACTCGATCCCGGGACTCCAGGATCATGACCTGAGCCGAAGGCAGTCGCTTAACCAACTGAGCCACCCA
>NW_027999472.1:0-200 GCF_054177405.1 Leptonychotes weddellii
GAGACGATGGACTCTGAAAAACAAACTGAGGGTTCTAGAGGGGAGGGGGGTGGGAGGATGGGTTAGCCTGGTGGTGGGTATTGAGGAGGGCACGTTCTGCATGGAGCACTGGGTGTTATGCACAAACAATGAATCATGGAACACTTTATCTAAAACTAATGATGTAATGTATGGGGATTAACATAAGAATAAAAAAAAAA
>NW_027999473.1:0-1005 GCF_054177405.1 Leptonychotes weddellii
GTGCTCTGCGGCTCTATCACTTGCCAGAAGCGGCCGTCGGAGGCCCCCTCCCCCGCCATCTATCCTCCCGAATATCGCCTCAGATTCACTTCTCCGCATGTCCTACCTTCCAGAAAGTGGTCACTTTTCTGTTCAGAGAGTTGTTGCTATTCTTTTCTTTTTTTTTTTTTATTTTATTTGACAGAGAGAGACATAGCGAGAGCAGGAACACAAGCAGGGGGAGTGGGAGAGGGAGAAGCAGGCTTCCCGCGGAGCAGGGAGCCCGATGTGGGACTCGATCCCAGGACCCTGGGATCATGACCTGAGCCGAAGGCAGATGCTTAACGACTGAGCCACCAGGCGCCCAAGTTGTTGCTATTCTTTTCTTCGATCTCTTATTGAGTTTGTAGGTGTTCAGAATGGTTTGATCCCTATCCAGCTGAATTCCTGGACCAGACGAAATCCAGGTCTCCTACTCCTCTGCCATCTTCGAGGAGGTTCTGTTCTAATCTAGTCTTATTTCTTTTCTTCCTCTACCCCTTCTTCCTTTAGTATTACCTCTTTTTGGATGGGTCTCAATCTTTATAACAACCACCTCTCTAGGAAGTAGGAGTTCCTTGAAGTTCTATAACTTGTTGTCCATTTTGGATGGGAATTCCTGCAGAAGTAAGAAACACATTTGTCTCCACAACATTCCAAAGCCATGTACTACTCTAAAAGCATACTTGCTATCTGTATATATGTTTACTCTCTAGTCTTTGGATAGTTGATACGCTCTCATTAGTGCAATAAGTTTTGCTACCTAGGCTGATTTTACCTGATGGAGAATTATTTTCTGAAGGAGAGCTTACATTAGTTATAACATCTTGTGTAATAACTTCCAGTTTTGGTTGAGGTATGATCAATCAACCAATCATAATAAGTGAAGGGGCACCTGGGTGGCTCAGTCCTTAAGCGTCTGCCTTCGGCTCAGGTCATGATCCCAGGGTCCTGGGATTGAGCCCCGCATCAGGCTTCTGCTTGGCA
>NW_027999474.1:0-200 GCF_054177405.1 Leptonychotes weddellii
GGGCGCCTGGGTGGCTCAGTCGGTGAAGCGGCTGCCTTCGGCTCAGGTCATGATCCCAGGGTCCTGGGATCGAGTCCCGCATCGGGCTCCCTGCTCAGCGGGGGGCCTGCTTCTCCCTCTCCCTCTGCCCCTCCACCCCGCTCATTCTCTCTCTCTGTCTCTCTCAAATAAATAAATAAATAAAATCTTTAAAAAAAAAA
>NW_027999475.1:0-200 GCF_054177405.1 Leptonychotes weddellii
AGGGCGCCTGGGTGGCTCAGTTGGTTGGGCGACTGCCTTCGGCTCAGGTCATGATCCTGGAGTCCCGGGATCGAGTCCCGCATCGGGCTCCCTGCTCAGCGGGGAGTCTGCTTCTCCCTCTGACCCTCCTCCCTCTCATGCTCTCTGTCTCTCATTCTCTCTGTCTCAAATAAATAAATAAAATCTTTAAAAAAAAAAAA
>NW_027999476.1:0-200 GCF_054177405.1 Leptonychotes weddellii
CTTTTTTTTTTTTTTAAAGATTTTATTTATTTATTTGAGACAGAGAGAATGAGATAGAGAGAGCATGAGAGGGAGGAGGGTCAGAGGGAGAAGCAGACTCCCTGCCGAGCAGGGAGCCCGATGCGGGACTCGATCCCGGGACTCCAGGATCATGACCTGAGCCGAAGGCAGTCGCTTAACCGACTGAGCCACCCAGGCGC
>NW_027999477.1:0-200 GCF_054177405.1 Leptonychotes weddellii
AAAACATCCAACAATGCTTGACTCACAGTAAACCTCCAACACAAGATGATGATGATGATGATGGTGATGATGACGATGATGATGATGCTTTTCAAAATTTTAAAGCATTTGATTTACTAAGAATTGTTTATTATCTCCGCCTAGAAATCACCAGGGAAGTAGGACCTCTTTTTCATTAACATCAGTGAAAGAATTTTGAC
>NW_027999478.1:0-200 GCF_054177405.1 Leptonychotes weddellii
AAAAAAAAAAAAGTTATACTCTCTGTGTCACGGTTACCCTTTACATGATTTTTTCATCATCGTTTTCAACTTCGCACATCTTGTAGTTCTCTACGCAGACTATTTCAGCTTCTAGTGCTGTACATATCTACATCTTCTGGATGGGACTGCCCGTGATCCATGAGCTTGGGGTCAAGCATAAACTGTGTAGCACCTGAGGT
>NW_027999479.1:0-200 GCF_054177405.1 Leptonychotes weddellii
CGCCTGGGTGGCTCAGTTGGTTAAGCGACTGCCTTCGGCTCAGGTCATGATCCTGGAGTCCCGGGATCGAGTCCCACATCGGGCTCCCTGCTCAGCGGGGGGTCTGCTTCTCCCTCTGACCCTCTCCCCTCTCGTGCTCTCTGTCTCTCATTCTCTCTCTCAAATAAATAAATAAAATCTTTAAAAAAAAAAAAAAAAGA
>NW_027999480.1:0-200 GCF_054177405.1 Leptonychotes weddellii
CGCCTGGGTGGCTCAGTTGGTTAAGCGACTGCCTTCGGCTCAGGTCATGATCCTGGAGTCCCAGGATCGAGTCCCGCATCGGGCTCCCTGCTCAGTGGAGAGCCTGCTTCTGCCTCTCTCTCTGCCTGCCTCTCTGCCTACTTGTGCTTTCTCTCTGTGTGTCAAATAAATAAATAAAATCTTTAAAAAAAAAAAAAAAG
>NW_027999481.1:0-200 GCF_054177405.1 Leptonychotes weddellii
TGCCTGGGTGGCTCAGTTGGTTAAGCGACTGCCTTCGGCTCAGGTCATGATCCTGGAGTCCCAGGATCGAGTCCCGCATCGGGCTCCCTGCTCAGTGGAGAGCCTGCTTCTGCCTCTCTCTCTGCCTGCCTCTCTGCCTACTTGTGCTTTCTCTCTGTGTGTCAAATAAATAAATAAAATCTTTAAAAAAAAAAAAAAAA
>NW_027999482.1:0-200 GCF_054177405.1 Leptonychotes weddellii
GCGCCTGGGTGGCTCAGTTGGTTAAGCGACTGCCTTCGGCTCAGGTCATGATCCTGGAGTCCCGGGATCGAGTCCCGCATCGGGCTCCCTGCTCGGCGGGGAGTCTGCTTCTCCCTCTCCCACTCCCCGTTTGTGTTCCCTCTCTCGCTGTGTCTTTCTCTGTCAAATAAATAAATAAAATCTTTAAAAAAAAAAAAAAA
>NW_027999483.1:0-200 GCF_054177405.1 Leptonychotes weddellii
GGCGCCTGGGTGGCTCAGTCGTTAAGCGTCTGCCTTCGGCTCAGGTCATGATCCCAGGGTCCTGGGATCGAGTCCCACATCGGGCTCCCTGCTCGGCAGGAAGCCTGCTTCTCCCTCTCCCACTCCCCCTGCTTGTGTTCCTGCTCTCGCTGTCTCTCTCTCTGTCAAATAAATAAATAAAATCTTTAAAAAAAAAAAAA
>NW_027999484.1:0-1005 GCF_054177405.1 Leptonychotes weddellii
TGCGGGACTCGATCCTGGGACTCCAGGATCATGACCTGAGCCGAAGGCAGTCGCTTAACCAACTGAGCCACCAGGCGCCCTAGGCTGGTTATTTTAAGTAAAAGGCAGATAAAGGAAAAGCTCTGAAATCCTGTGTTTACTTTTTTTTTTTTTTAAAGATTTTATTTATTAATTTGACAGAGAGAGACACAGCGAGAGCTGGAACACAAGCAGGGCGAGTGGGAGAGGGAGAAGCAGGCTTCCCGCTGAGGAGGGAGCCCGTTGCGGGGCTCGGTCCCATGACCCTGGGACCATGATGTGAGCCTAAGGCAGACGCTTAACGACTGAGCCACCCAGGCGCCCCCTGTGTTTACTTTTGAAAGAGATATTTGCATTTATAAGGGAAAGCTCCATTTGTAAGGAGTTTCCCTTTGTGTAGCAGAAAGAGGGAGAATATGCTAAATCTCCAGAAAGTCTGATCAGTGGAGAAGGCAAGGCTGTGCTTTGCATGGTCACCTCCCCATTTACTTCCCAGTATGATCACCTGTGGAGTTTCAAAAAAGGATCATCACTGGTGGCCTCCCCCTCAGATTCTGTCCATTGGTTTGGGTTAAAACAAGTGTTGTGTTCATTAAGGGATCCAGGTAATTGTAAGTGAGGCCAGGGTTAAACACGAGGTCTTCAGGTTATTTTATGAGAGTTGAGAGCAGGCTTTGGCTCAAGGAGAGGTTAACAGGGTCTCTGCCACATGAGTCAGGGAGGCTTAGGTTCATGCAGCACAAGGTTCCTAGGCTGTAGCTGAATTTGTGGGGGCTGTGGGAGGGGATTCTCCCTCCCCACCCAGCCCCCGGAAAGCAGTTAAGGAAAAGTCAGGGATTGGTTTCCAAGTAGGTGCTCACAGTTTCTGAATAGCTCCTGACGCAAAGGACTAGGAAGCTGGGCCTTTTCTGCATTTCAAAGTCTTGCCTGCAGGTTAGCAGTTTCAGGTGGAGAAGCTCTGTTGGTGATTTTAAGGGGATTTTTCTC
>NW_027999485.1:0-200 GCF_054177405.1 Leptonychotes weddellii
GGGCGCCTGGGTGGCTCAGTTGGTTAAGCCACTGCCTTCGGCTCAGGTCATGATCCTGGAGTCCCGGGATCGAGTCCCGCATCGGGCTCCCTGCTCGGCGGGGAGTCTGCTTCTCCCTCTGACCCTCCCCCCTCTCATGTGCTTTCTCTCTCTCATTCTCTCTCTCTCAAATAAATAAATAAAATCTTTAAAAAAAAAAA
>NW_027999486.1:0-200 GCF_054177405.1 Leptonychotes weddellii
CGGGCGCCTGGGTGGCTCAGTCGGTTAAGCGACTGCCTTCGGCTCAGGTCATGATCCCAGGGTCCTGGGATCGAGTCCCGCATCGGGCTCCCTGCTCTGCGGAGAGCCTGCTTCTCCCTCTCCCACTCCCCCTGCTTGTGTTCCCTCTCTCGCTGTGTCTCTCTCTGTCAAATAAATAAATAAAATCTTTAAAAAAAAAA
>NW_027999487.1:0-200 GCF_054177405.1 Leptonychotes weddellii
CAACCAACCAACCAACCAACCAGACAACTGACCCAAAGCTTCTTAAGTCCTCTCAAGTCTCTGAGTCAATGCTTATGATAGGAAAATTACTGTTGCCCTTGTTAACCAGTGAATTTGACCTTGATCCCTGGTAAAATTCTTAAATAGATGCTTTATAAGAACATGTGGAAGTCTCATAAGGAAATATCACCAGGAGCTAC
>NW_027999488.1:0-200 GCF_054177405.1 Leptonychotes weddellii
AAAAAAAAAAGAAGAAGAAGAAGGTAGCGGGAGGGGAAGAATGAAGCGGGGGAAATCGGAGGGGTAGACGAACCATGAGAGACGATGGACTCTGAAAAACAAACAGGGTTCTAGAGGGGAGGGGGGTGGGAGGATGGGTTAGCCTGGTGGTGGGTATTGAGGAGGGCACATTCTGCATGGAGCACTGGGTGTTATGCACA
>NW_027999489.1:0-200 GCF_054177405.1 Leptonychotes weddellii
CCTGGGTGGCTCAGATGGTTAAGCATCTGCCTTCGGCTCAGGTCATGATTCCAGGGTCCTGGGATCGAGCCCCACATCGGGCTCCTGGCTCAGCAGGGAGCCTGCTTCTCCTTCTCCCTCTGCCTCTCTCCCTGCTCATGCTCTCTCTCTCTGTATCTCTGTGTCTCAAATGAATAAATAAAATCTTTAAAAAAAAAAAA
>NW_027999490.1:0-200 GCF_054177405.1 Leptonychotes weddellii
CTTTTTTTTTTTTTAAAGATTTTATTTATTTTTTTGACAGAGAGAGACATAGCGAGAGCAGGAACACAAGCAGGGGGAGTGGGAGAGGGAGAAGCAGGCTTCCCGCAGAGCAGGGAGCCCGATGTGGGACTCGATCCCAGGACCCTGGGATCATGACCTGAGCCGAAGGCAGACGCTTAACGACTGAGCCACCCAGGCGC
>NW_027999491.1:0-200 GCF_054177405.1 Leptonychotes weddellii
GGGCGCCTGGGTGGCTCAGTCGTTAAGCGTCTGCCTTCGGCTCAGGTCATGATCCCAGGGTCCTGGGATCGAGTCCCGCATCGGGCTCCCTGCTCTGCGGGGAGCCTGCTTCTCCCTCTCCCACTCCCCCTGCTTGTGTTCCCTCTCTCGCTGTGTCTCTCTCTGTCAAATAAATAAATAAAATCTTTAAAAAAAAAAAA
>NW_027999492.1:0-200 GCF_054177405.1 Leptonychotes weddellii
TAGCCTGGTGGTGGGTATTGAGGAGGGCACATTCTGCATGGAGCACTGGGTGTTATGCACAAACAATGAATCATGGAACACTACATCTAAAACTGATGATGTAATGTATGGGGATAATATAAGAAGAAAAAAAAAGAAGAAAAAAAAACTGCAGTAATCAAAATAGTATAGTAGTGGCACAACAACAGACACACAGATCA
>NW_027999493.1:0-200 GCF_054177405.1 Leptonychotes weddellii
CCGGGGCGCCTGGGTGGCTCAGTTGGTTAAGCGACTGCCTTCAGCTCAGGTCATGATCCTGGAGTCCCTGGATCGAGTCCCGCATTGGGCTCCCTGCTCGGCAGGGAGCCTGCTTCTCCCTCTGACCCTCCCCCCTCTCGTGTGCTCTCTGTCTCTCTCATTCTCTCTGTCTCAAATAAATAAATAAAATCTTTAAAAAA
>NW_027999494.1:0-200 GCF_054177405.1 Leptonychotes weddellii
CGCCTGGGTGGCTCAGTTGGTTAAGCGACTGCCTTCGGCTCAGGTCATGATCCTGGAGTCCCGGGATCGAGTCCCGCATCGGGCTCCCTGCTCGGCAGGGAGTCTGCTTCTCCCTCTCCCACTCCCCATTTGTGTTCCCTCTCTCGCTGTGTCTTTCTCTGTCAAATAAATAAATAAAATCTTTAAAAAAAAAAAAAAAG
>NW_027999495.1:0-1005 GCF_054177405.1 Leptonychotes weddellii
CTAACATATCCTTGGGTATTAGGACTATTAAGTTAGAGTTGCTTAAACTATTATACTTTCCAAAATTACAGGAGAGGATAGAGCTTTCTTTTATTAGAGTATAAATGCAAATGCTTTTCCAAATCATATACCACCAACAGGAAGCCTGCAGAAATTAATAATTGTGCCAGCTATCAATCTTTTCATGCATAAAATTCAAAATTCGTTACTCTGCCTACAGATGAAATGTCATTTTATAAAAAGCTAATTATATGCACCCACAAGTTTGCCTGTCAACACCAATGAGCCAATAGCAATCTGCAAAACTAAAATTGAGTATAGTATTAAAATCATTTGAACATAGGCATAAAATTACATAGTTTATTCAAACTGTGTTGAATATCAATAGAATTTAATTTTAGAATGAATCAGAGGCTTTTGGGATTACACAATTAAGGATAATTTGAATGACATTAGAACTCCTCCAGACATACCTAACTGCATAGGCAAGGACTCTGAGGACCAGAGGGAGAAGTGAATTGCTCCTGTCTGGGTAGAGGTGGGGCTGACAGGGAACCTTTTTTTTGTGTTTTTATCCCAGGGATAAGCCAGTACTTCACCTTTAATCCCCACTCTGTGCCTGAAGTTGTATAAGGATTATTCATTTCTTTATTTAAATCTATCATAACTCATTCTGGGAAATAACTGAGACAGTTTACAAATAGAATTTTGAAAGATGGAATAAACCAAAAGTAGGAGTAAAAGAAGAGATAAAAACAAGGATTGATTTACAAATGGACCTAGGTATGAGATATCAAAAAGCATAATATGAAGACCTACACATGTTGTTTTAAATTAGCTTCCAGTTTGGCTGTAAGCTTCATGGTACAAATGCAAGACCTACAATTTGGTCTCATGTAATTGACTGTATCCATGAGGTAAGAAGCATGCTTACTCCTGAAGGAGGTGGTGGTCAGGAGCTGACTCACACCAGCTCAACCACTGCATAGGATTCCGTTATAAGCA
>NW_027999496.1:0-200 GCF_054177405.1 Leptonychotes weddellii
TGGGTGGCTCAGTTGGTTAAGCGACTGCCTTCGGCTCAGGTCATGATCCTGGAGTCCCTGGATCGAGTCCCGCATCGGGCTCCCTGCTCGGCAGGGAGTCTGCTTCGTCCTCTGACCCTATCCCCTCTCATGTGTTCTCTCTCTCTCATTCTCTCTCTCTCAAATAAATAAATAAAATCTTTAAAAAAAAAAAAAATAAA
>NW_027999497.1:0-200 GCF_054177405.1 Leptonychotes weddellii
CTTGCCTCATACTGAGCTTCTGAGAACTTGGCTACCGCCCCAGAGACCAGGCAGAAAAGGAAAGCTTTGAAATGACCAAGAACACCCTGGATTGACTAAATGTGTATGGAAAAAAAAATACAATTAAGTTTATTTTACCAAGCAGGATGGAAGCTAGAGGTAACCAGTCATCGAGAAGAGTTTTAGAAAACTATAGTAGA
>NW_027999498.1:0-200 GCF_054177405.1 Leptonychotes weddellii
CGGGGCGCCTGGGTGGCTCAGTTGTTAAGCGTCTGCCTTCGGCTCAGGTCATGATCCCAGGGTCCTGGGATCGAGCCCCGCATCGGGCTCCCTGCTCGGCGGGAAGCCTGCTTCTCCCTCTCCCACTCCCCCTGCCTGTGTTCCCTCTCTCGCTGTGTCTCTCTCTGTCAAATAAATAAATAAAATCTTTAAAAAAAAAA
>NW_027999499.1:0-200 GCF_054177405.1 Leptonychotes weddellii
CGCCTGGGTGGCTCAGTTGGTTAAGCGACTGCCTTCAGCTCAGGTCATGATCCCAGGGTCCTGGGATCGAGCCCCGCATCGGGCTCCCTGCTCGGCGGGAAGCCTGCTTCTCCCTCTCCCACTCCCCCTGCTTGTGTTCCCTCTCTCGCTGTGTCTCTCTCTGTCAAATAAATAAATAAAATCTTTAAAAAAAAAAAAAA
>NW_027999500.1:0-200 GCF_054177405.1 Leptonychotes weddellii
TGGGGCGCCTGGGTGGCTCAGTTGGTTAAGCGACTGCCTTCGGCTCAGGTCATGGTCCCGGGGTCCTGGGATCGAGTCCCGCATCGGGCTCCCTGCTCTGCGGGGAGCCTGCTTCTCCCTCTCCCACTCCCCCTGCTTGTGTTCCCTCTCTCGCTGTGTCTCTCTCTGTCAAATAAATAAATAAAATCTTTAAAAAAAAA
>NW_027999501.1:0-200 GCF_054177405.1 Leptonychotes weddellii
CTGGGTGGCTCAGTTGGTTAAGCGACTGCCTTCGGCTCAGGTCATGATCCTGGAGTCCCGGGATCGAGTCCCGCATCGGGCTCCCTGCTCTGCAGGGAGTCTGCTCCTCCCTCTGACCCTCCCCCCTCTCATGTGCTCTCTGTCTCTCTCATTCTCTCTGTCTCAAATAAATAAATAAAATCTTTAAAAAAAAAAAAAAA
>NW_027999502.1:0-200 GCF_054177405.1 Leptonychotes weddellii
GACGAACCATGAGAGACGATGGACTCTGAAAAACAAACTGAGGGTTCTAGAGGGGAGGGGGGTGGGAGGATGGGTTGGCCTGGTGGTGGGTATTGAGGAGGGCACGTTCTGCATGGAGCACTGGGTGTTGTGCACGAACAATGAATCATGGAACACTTCATCTAGAACTAATGATGTAATGTATGGGGATTAACATAAGA
>NW_027999503.1:0-200 GCF_054177405.1 Leptonychotes weddellii
AAAGATTTTATTTATTCATTTGAGACACAGAGATACAGAGAAGGAGAGAGAAAGCATGAGCAGGGAGAGAGGCAGAGTCAGAGGGAGAAGCAGGCTTCCCGCCGAGCAGGGAGCCCGATGCGGGGCTCGATCCCAGGACCCTGGGATCATGACCTGAGCCGAAGGCAGACGCTTAACCATCTGAGCCACCCAGGCGCCCC
>NW_027999504.1:0-200 GCF_054177405.1 Leptonychotes weddellii
AATTTTTTTTTTTTAAAGATTTTATTTATTTATTTGAGAGAGAGAGAATGAGAGACAGAGAGCATGAGAGGGAGGAGGGTCAGAGGGAGAAGCAGACTCCCTGCCGAGCAGGGAGCCCGATGCGGGACTCGATCCCGGGACTCCAGGATCATGACCTGAGCCGAAGGCAGTCGCTTAACCAACTGAGCCACCCAGGCGCC
>NW_027999505.1:0-200 GCF_054177405.1 Leptonychotes weddellii
GGCGCCTGGGTGGCTCAGTTGGTTGAGCGACTGCCTTCGGCTCAGGTCATGATCCTGGAGCCCCGGGATCGAGTCCCGCATCGGGCTCCCTGCTCAGCGGGGAGTCTGCTTCTCCCTCTGACCCTCCCCCCTCTCATGTGCTCTCTCTGTCTCATTCTATCTCTCTCAAATAAATAAATAAAATCTTTAAAAAAAAAAAA
>NW_027999506.1:0-1005 GCF_054177405.1 Leptonychotes weddellii
AAACCGAATACGAACTATTTATTTAAAAATTCTGCAAATGGAAACACAAACTTTGTTTATAGCTTTACCAGTTCCACAAACTAAAGTCTGGATTTAAGTTAATTTGGGGTTTAAACCTATTGCTTATAACAATAACTTATTTTTTTTTAAGATTTTATTTATTTTTTTGACAGAGAGAGACATAGCGAGAGCAGGAACACAAGCAGGGGGAGTGGGAGAGGGAGAAGCAGGCTTCCCGCAGAGCAGGGAGCCCGATGTGGGGCTCGATCCCAGGACCCTGGGATCATGACCTGAGCCGAAGGCAGACGCTTAACGACTGAGCCACCCAGGCGCCCAACAATAACTTTTTTTAATATTCATTTCTAATCATAGCCTGAAGGAGACCTTAAGGGGGAGAAGGAAAGAAGTCTCAATTTTGAAAAACTAAAAGATTGGCGTCCAAAAACTGTCATTAAGATGAGTGCACCCACAGTCAACAAAATGCCACACTCAGCAGCCAACTTGCCATTGAGTTTTGGGAGGACCATGGAAGAAGAAAGAAGCACTGGGGTAATGGCCAACCTGCCTCTGAGATTTGGAAGAAATATAAAGGAAAGCATCTCAAGACATGTTCCTAATCTGCCCCAAAGGTTTGGCAGAACAACAGCCAAAAGTGTCGCCAAGACATTGAGTGATTTGCTCCAACAATCCATGCATTCACCATCTGCCAGTGAGTTACTTTACTCCATGAACTGCCCGCCTCAAGAAATCCAGAATCCTGATCAAAAACACCCATGGTAAATACCTGAAAACCAGTTAAAATGCATGGGCCGTTACATATAGCTGGTCCAGAAACGTTAAAAAGGATTACCTCTTTTCAAAAGAAGTTTCTAAGAAAGTTAAGTTTCTTAGAAGGAAAAAAGTAAAGAGATGGGGAAATAAATACCTAAACTGAGAACTACAGAAGGCCAGATACAAACATGACCAGAGGTAGAAAGTAATGAGGTGGCTTCCCCTAAGCCCCAC
>NW_027999507.1:0-200 GCF_054177405.1 Leptonychotes weddellii
AGGGCGCCTGGGTGGCTCAGTTGGTTAAGCGACTGCCTTCGGCTCAGGTCATGATCCTGGAGTCCCGGGATCGAGTCCCGCATCAGGCTCCCTGCTCAGCAGGGAGTCTGCTTCTCCCTCTCCCGCTCCCCCCTCTTGTGCTCTTTCTCTCTCTCACTCTCTCTCTCAAATAAATAAATAAAATCTTTAAAAAAAAAAAA
>NW_027999508.1:0-200 GCF_054177405.1 Leptonychotes weddellii
AAAATAAATAAATAAATAAAAGGGTGCAGAGAGGGACAGGAGGAAGGCAGGAACTGCATGGGGAAGTCCTACCAAGTACACTCAGTGGGATGTCTGCTGAGTTACGCTGGGCTGGTCTTGGCAAACCCAGGTCTACAAGGGCTGGAGGTGCCAGCAACTCGGGCCTCGGTGTCTGAGTTAAAACCGTGAGCCACAAATAT
>NW_027999509.1:0-200 GCF_054177405.1 Leptonychotes weddellii
TAAATAAATAAATAAATAAAAGGGTGCAGAGAGGGACAGGAGGAAGGCAGGAACTGCATGGGGAAGTCCTACCAAGTACACTCAGTGGGATGTCTGCTGAGTTACGCTGGGCTGGTCTTGGCAAACCCAGGTCTACAAGGGCTGGAGGTGCCAGCAACTCGGGCCTCGGTGTCTGAGTTAAAACCGTGAGCCACAAATAA
>NW_027999510.1:0-200 GCF_054177405.1 Leptonychotes weddellii
GGGCGCCTGGGTGGCTCAGATGGTTAAGCGTCTGCCTTCGGCTCAGGTCATGATCCCAGGGTCCTGGGATCGAGTCCCACATCGGGCTCCCCGCTCAGCGGGGAGCCTGCTTCTCCCTCTGACCCTCTCCCCTCTCATGCTGTTTCTCTCTCGCTCGCTCTCTAAAAAATAAATAAAATCTTTAAAAAAAAAAAAAAAAA
>NW_027999511.1:0-200 GCF_054177405.1 Leptonychotes weddellii
CTCTTTATGTTACTCTTAATGTGCTCTTCCCTGTTTTTAATTAACTGCCTTAAATATTTCATTTACATGCACTGAAACCCACATCAGGCTGTGTTATGTTTTTGCTTCTACCATCAAACATAATATAGGAAACTCAAGAGGAGCAGGAAAGTCTGTCTTATTTATCCATATTTTTGCTTCCCCTGTCCTTCCTGTCCTTC
>NW_027999512.1:0-200 GCF_054177405.1 Leptonychotes weddellii
GGGCGCCTGGGTGGCTCAGTTGGTTAAGCGACTGCTTTCGGCTCAGGTCATGATCCTGGAGTCCCTGGATCGAGTCCCGCATCGGGCTCCCTGCTCGGCAAGGAGCCTGCTTCTCCCTCTGACCCTCCCCCCTCTCATGTGCTCTCTCTCTCTCATTCTCTGTCTCAAATAAATAAATAAAATCTTTAAAAAAAAAAAAA
>NW_027999513.1:0-200 GCF_054177405.1 Leptonychotes weddellii
CTGGGTGGCTCAGTTGGTTAAGCGACTGCCTTCGGCTCAGGTCATGATCCTGGAGTCCCTGGATCGAGTCCCGCATCGGGCTCCCTGCTCAGCAAGGAACCTGCTTCTCCCTCTGACCCTCCCCCCTCTCATGTGCTCTCTCTCATTCTCTCTCTCTCAAATAAATAAATAAAAAATCTTTAAAAAAAAAAAAAAAAAAA
>NW_027999514.1:0-200 GCF_054177405.1 Leptonychotes weddellii
CGCCTGGGTGGCTCAGTTGGTTAAGCGACTGCCTTCGGCTCAGGTCATGATCCTGGAGTCCCTGGATCGAGTCCCGCATCGGGCTCCCTGCTCGGCAGGGAGTCTGCTTCTCCCTCTGACCCTCCCCCCTCTCATGTACTCCCTCTCTCTCATTCTCTCTCTCTCAAATAAAAATAAATAAAATCTTTAAAAAAAAAAAA
>NW_027999515.1:0-200 GCF_054177405.1 Leptonychotes weddellii
CAAAAAAAAAATAAAGTGAAGAAATAATAATAAAACTACGGCTTGTAGATTTAACACTGATTGAAAGAGCTAAATCAACATAATGATCATGGTGGTCAAATTATTATTTTAATTTGATGATTGCTTTGTTTGGTTTTACACAAGACATAACTGCCACAGTTGAAACAACTCCAGAGTCACAAAGTGATTGTTGTAGGGCG
>NW_027999516.1:0-200 GCF_054177405.1 Leptonychotes weddellii
ACTTTTTTTTTTTTAAAGATTTTATTTATTTATTTGAGACAGAGAGAATGAGAGACAGAGAGCATGAGAGGGAGGAGGGTCAGAGGGAGAAGCAGACTCCCTGCCGAGCAGGGAGCCCGATGCGGGACTCGATCCCGGGACTCCAGGATCATGACCTGAGCCGAAGGCAGTCGCTTAACCAACTGAGCCACCCAGGCGCC
>NW_027999517.1:0-1005 GCF_054177405.1 Leptonychotes weddellii
TTTTTTTTTTTAAACTCTAACATCTCTTAAGATATAAGATGACTGTTTAATAGCAGCATTCTAGGAAAAAAATGGTACCGCTCTAACAAAGCCAACTACCTCTATAAATGTGCACACTGGCTGTAAATAGCATTCTAATTTTATACATTTTTTTTTAAGATTTTATTTATTTATTCATGAGAGACAGAGAGAGAGAGAGAGGCAGAGAGAGAAGCAGGCTCCCAAGGAGCAGGGAGCCCGATGCGGGACTCGATCCCAGGACCCTGGGATCATGACCTGAGCCGAAGGCAGATGCTTAACCATCTGAGCCCCCCAGGTGCCCTCTAATTTTATACATCTTAAATGGAAAAGATTCTTAGAATTAAAGGGACAAAGGGGGAGCAATCACTGCTCAAGCACATGGAAGTGAACTAAAGATGCCTTCAGGTATGTTTAACCGGAGACCTGGAAGAGGAATGATCAGAAGTCCAGGATTTAAGGGGCTTGGCTAGGACAGAAGGTCCTGCTAGGTGGTGGAGAAATCTCTGATAAAGGGAACTGCATGGGCAAAGATTTTGATACAGGCAAAAATGTGGGACGTTCAAAACATAGAAAGCAATCGGTTGTGGCTGAGCAGAAAGGGTGATGGGGAGACATGTCTGGAATAAGAGCAGGGAAAAAATCCAGATAGGCACACGTGTGGCCTGTTGGCCTTGGTACATATTGTAGAGTTTATTATAATGTCATTTGTAAACTTTTAGAATGAATTCAGTAGAGACGAATTAAAGCAAAATTAGAGCCTCTGTACAGGAGAGAAGAAAGAGCCAAGACAGGGACCATCACAGTGAATCTCAGCTCTACTGCTGAAAAACTCTAAGGCCTTGGCTAAATAATTAACTAGATTTCCCCAAGTCTAGAAGTCAGAATTCACAAGCAGATGTAGATGGAGTCACAGAAACTACAGCATCGTACGTGACAATGGTTGTATTATGAGCAGCGTATTTTCAAGTGCAGACCTTACTTACC
>NW_027999518.1:0-200 GCF_054177405.1 Leptonychotes weddellii
TGCCTGGGTGGCTCAGTTGGTTAAGCGACTGCCTTCGGCTCAGGTCATGATCCTGGAGTCCCGGGATCGAGTCCCACATCGGGCTCCCTGCTCAGCAGGGAGTCTGCTTCTCCCTCTGACCTTCCTCCTTCTCATGCTCTCTGTCTCTCATTCTCTCTCTCTCAAATAAATAAATAAAATCTTTAAAAAAAAAAAAAAAA
>NW_027999519.1:0-200 GCF_054177405.1 Leptonychotes weddellii
CGCCTGGGTGGCTCAGTTGGTTAAGCGACTGCCTTCGGCTCAGGTCATGATCCTGGAGTCCCGGGATCGAGTCCCACATCGGGCTCCCTGCTCAGCAGGGAGTCTGCTTCTCCCTCTGACCTTCCTCCTTCTCATGCTCTCTGTCTCTCATTCTCTCTCTCTCAAATAAATAAATAAAATCTTTAAAAAAAAAAAAAAAG
>NW_027999520.1:0-200 GCF_054177405.1 Leptonychotes weddellii
CCTGAGGTTTGGCTGATAATGCTTCACAGCTAACATTCTCCAGGCTTTGGCATCTTTATAGCAAACCCGTGGTCTAAGGCCATACCACAGCTCTGGAAGAGGGAAGTTCTCGCTCATGGCTGGACAATGTGCTGGAGCAATCTGAGCCAATCTCGCGGTTCCCCCACTGCTCACCCACCATGAGCTCACTCGTGAGCCAG
>NW_027999521.1:0-200 GCF_054177405.1 Leptonychotes weddellii
CCTGGGTGGCTCAGTTGGTTAAGCGACTGCCTTCGGCTCAGGTCATGATCCTGGAGTCCCTGGATCGAGTCCCGCATCGGGCTCCCTGCTCGGCAGGGAGCCTGCTTCTCCCTCTGACCCTCCCCCCTCTCATGTGCTCTCTCTCTCTCATTCTCTCTGTCTCAAATAAATAAATAAAATCTTTAAAAAAAAAAAAAATA
>NW_027999522.1:0-200 GCF_054177405.1 Leptonychotes weddellii
CTTCTTCTTCTTTTTTTTTCTTAACATATATTGCATTATTTGTTTCAGAGGTACAGATCTGAGATTCAACAGTCTTGCACAATTCACAGCGCTTACCAGAGCACATACCCTCCCCAGTGTCTATCACCCAGTCACCCCATCCCTCCCACCCCACCCCCCACTCCAACAACACTCAGTTTGTTTCCTGCGATTAAGAATTC
>NW_027999523.1:0-200 GCF_054177405.1 Leptonychotes weddellii
TGGGGCGCCTGGGTGGCTCAGTCGTTAAGCGTCTGCCTTCGGCTCAGGTCATGATCCCAGGATCCTGGGATCGAGCCCCGCATCGGGCTCCCTGCTCCGCAGGAAGCCTGCTTCTCCTTCTCCCGCTCCCCCTGCTTGTGCTCCCTCTCTCGCGCTCTCTCTCTCTCTGTCAAATAAATAAATAAAATCTTTAAAAAAAA
>NW_027999524.1:0-200 GCF_054177405.1 Leptonychotes weddellii
AGGGGGGCAGAGCAAGATGGCGGAGGAGTAGGAGACCTGGATTTCGTCTCCTCTCAGGAATTCAGCTGGATAGGGATCAAACCATTCTGAACACCTACAAACTCAACAGGAGATCGAAGAAAAGAAGAGCAACAACTCTCTCATCAGAAAAGCGACCACTTTCTGGAAGGTAGGACGTGCGGAGAAGTGAATCCGAGGCG
>NW_027999525.1:0-200 GCF_054177405.1 Leptonychotes weddellii
GATATGAGGAATTCTTAATCGCAGGAAACAAACTGAGTGTTGTTGGAGTGGGGGGTGGGGTGGGAGGGATGGGGTGACTGGGTGATAGACACTGGGGAGGGTATGTGCTCTGGTAAGCGCTGTGAATTGTGCAAGACTGTTGAATCTCAGATCTGTACCTCTGAAACAAATAATGCAATATATGTTAAGAAAAAAAAAAA
>NW_027999526.1:0-200 GCF_054177405.1 Leptonychotes weddellii
CGGGGGCGATTGGCTGCCCTATCGGACAGCGAGGACCAGATGGCCAAGTGGGGACAGGAGAGCCCCAGAACACACATAATCATGCCTTAATAGCACAGTTCAGTTTAATTCAGCCATAACGTTCGCTTGGAACCTTCTCTCTGCCAACGTGAAATGGGAAAAAGGAGTCTAATACAGTCCCTGACTTTTTGGGCCTGAAG
>NW_027999527.1:0-200 GCF_054177405.1 Leptonychotes weddellii
AAAAGTAAGTTTACTAGTGAACTGAATGCCGGTCCTTCCCGAGGGTCTTGCCTTGGGCACTGGCACAGAAGAATTGCCCCTCTGGGTGTTCTGTCTTCTGACTAATACTGTTATGGCCCCGGGTCTTTGAAATAGCAGCTGAGGGCAGCCAAAGGCCAGGAAGCTGCTGATGCTGAGGTAGGACACTGACTCCAAGTCAA
>NW_027999528.1:0-1005 GCF_054177405.1 Leptonychotes weddellii
TACACCATGTTGTATTTATACATTGATCAGTTGAATATTTGGGTTGTTTCTCCTCTTTGGCTTTTATGAATAAATCTGCTATTTCTGAACATGCTTTGGTGTGGATGTATGTTTTCATCTCTTGCTTATTCATTTTTATAGTAACTAAAGTCATACTTTGTCTAAGCATGTTGCTTTCTGAGATTTGCTTAGTAAAACCATATTAGATTCCCTACGAAATGAGATCTCTGGGGTCTCAATGCAACTTTTATCAAATGTCCGGGTGCATCAATTTGCCCTCCTGCCAACACTTGCAAAATTAGCCCTTGAATCAGCAGGAATGATGGTGATGCATAATGTTTCAGAATAATGAACACCTTATGTTCTCAAGGTTCTATTCTTAGAAAGTCAGAAAAGGGTGTGGGAAGAGTAAGTGCGATCCAGCCAGAGGGAACATGAGCGAACCTAGAACATACATAAAAATACATGTCTGGTCACGCTAAAGCACAGTAGGTGCCTGAGAATGAGAGTAGCAAAAAATTGGGCTGAAAAAGTAGAAGGGGAATCAACGGTGGAAGCCTTTGAGTGACAGTTTAAGGAAACTTGAACTTTGTACTGAGGGCAGTGGGAAACTTCATAACCAGAAGAACGGCATACTCTGTTTCAGAAAGATGACTGGCAAAAGAGAAACTAGTTGAGAGTTCATGAAGAAATATGCCAGTTAATCACTGTATCACATAAGACCCCCCTGCAGATGAGAGCAAACCAGATGAATTCTGGCTTGCTTAATTTTAATTTATTGGCTTATATTTCTCTGCAATATAGGAGTAGATCCGGGTTCTGACTCACTATCCCTTGGTTCTGCTTTCTCAGTGTTGACACATTCCCAAGCTGCTTCTCTTGTGGTCCCATGATGGCATCCAGCCAGGAAAAAACAGAGAATTGTTGCCCCAGTGTTCTCAACTAAAGTCCCAATATTCAGGTGAATGGCACCAGCTCAGGTCATAAGAACACTCCTGAGATAAT
>NW_027999529.1:0-200 GCF_054177405.1 Leptonychotes weddellii
CTGACTTGGAGTCAGTGTCCTACCTCAGCATCAGCAGCTTCCTGGCCTTTGGCTGCCCTCAGCTGCTATTTCAAAGACCCGGGGCCATAACAGTATTAGTCAGAAGACAGAACACCCAGAGGGGCAATTCTTCTGTGCCAGTGCCCAAGGCAAGACCCTCGGGAAGGACCGGCATTCAGTTCACTAGTAAACTTACTTTC
>NW_027999530.1:0-200 GCF_054177405.1 Leptonychotes weddellii
AGCGTCTGCCTTCGGCTCAGGTCATGATCCCAGGGTCCTGGGATCGAGCCCCGCACCGGGCCTGCTTCTCCCTCTCCCACTCCCCCTGCTTGTGTTCCCTCTCTCGCTGTCTCTCTCTCTGTGTCAAACAAATAAATAAAATCTTTAAAAAATATATCTTAGGGGCGCCTGAGTGGCTCAGTTGTTGGGCGTCTGCCTTC
>NW_027999531.1:0-200 GCF_054177405.1 Leptonychotes weddellii
AGTTTTCCAGAGTGGCTGCACCAGCTTGCATTCCCACCAACAGTGTAGGAGGGTTCCCCTTTCTCCGCATCCCCGCCAACATCTGTCGTTTCCTGACTTGTTAATTTTAGCCATTCTGACTGGTGTGAGGTGGTATCTCATTGAGGTTTTGATTTGGATTTCCCTGATGCCGAGCGATATTGAGCACTTTTTCATGTGTC
>NW_027999532.1:0-200 GCF_054177405.1 Leptonychotes weddellii
CTTTTTTTTTTTTTTTTTAAAGATTTTATTTATTTATTTGAGACAGAGAGAATGAGAGAGAGAGAGCACATGAGAGGGGGGAGGGTCAGAGGGAGAAGCAGGCTCCCTGCAGAGCAGAGAGCCCGATGCGGGACTCGATCCAGGGACTCCAGGATCATGACCTGAGCCGAAGGCAGTCGCTTAACCAACTGAGCCACCCA
>NW_027999533.1:0-200 GCF_054177405.1 Leptonychotes weddellii
GCCGTCTATCTTCCCGAATATTGCCTCAGATTCACTTCTCCGCACGTCCTACCTTCCAGAAAGTGGTCGCTTTTCTGTTCAGAGAGTTGTTGCTGTTCTTTTCTTCGATCTCCTATTGAGTTCGTAGGTGTTCAGAATGGTTTGATCCCTATCTAGCTGAATTCCTGGGACCAGAAGAAATTTAGGTCTCCTACTCCTCC
>NW_027999534.1:0-200 GCF_054177405.1 Leptonychotes weddellii
CTCTTTTTTTTTTTAAAGATTTTATTTATTTATTTGAGAGAGAGAGAATGAGAGACAGAGAGCATGAGAGGGAGGAGGGTCAGAGGGAGAAGCAGACTCCCTGCCGAGCAGGGAGCCCGATGCGGGACTCGATCCCGGGACTCCAGGATCATGACCTGAGCCGAAGGCAGTCGCTTAACCAACTGAGCCACCCAGGCGCC
>NW_027999535.1:0-200 GCF_054177405.1 Leptonychotes weddellii
ACAGAGTCAGCAATAGAGTCTCTCTCCCTCTCTCTCTGCCCCTCCCCCCCACTTGCTCTCTCTAAACAAGTAAATAAAATCTTTAAAAAAATAAAAAGTCTGCATCATATAAGGTGGTTATTTGAGTTCAAGTAGGCTGTATCAATCATCCACTATACACCAAATGCTGTTCATTAACTAAAATTAAAAAAAAAAAAAAA
>NW_027999536.1:0-200 GCF_054177405.1 Leptonychotes weddellii
CTTTTTTTTTTTTTAAAGATTTTATTTATTTATTTGAGAGAGAGAGAATGAGAGACAGAGAGCATGAGAGGGAGGAGGGTCAGAGGGAGAAGCAGACTCCCCGCCGAGCAGGGAGCCCGATGCGGGACTCGATCCCGGGACTCCAGGATCATGACCTGAGCCGAAGGCAGTCGCTTAACCAACTGAGCCACCCAGGCGCC
>NW_027999537.1:0-200 GCF_054177405.1 Leptonychotes weddellii
GGCGCCTGGGTGGCTCAGTTGGTTAAGCGACTGCCTTCGGCTCAGGTCATGATCCTGGAGTCCCAGGATCGAGTCCCGCATCGGGCTCCCTGCTCGGCGGGGAGTCTGCTTCTCCCTCTGACCCTCCTCCCTCTCATGCTCTCTGTCTCTCATTCTCTCTCTCTCAAATAAATAAATAAAATCTTTAAAAAAAAAAAAAA
>NW_027999538.1:0-200 GCF_054177405.1 Leptonychotes weddellii
ATTTTTTTTTTAAAGATTTTATTTATTTATTTGACAGAGAGAGACACAGCGAGAGAGGGAACACAAGCAGGGGGAGTGGAGGAGGGAGAAGCAGGCTTCCCGCTGAGCAGGGAGCCCGATGCGGGGCTCGATCCCAGGACCCTGGGATCATGACCTGAGCCGAAGGCAGACGCTTAACGACTGAGCCACCCAGGCGCCCC
>NW_027999539.1:0-12131 GCF_054177405.1 Leptonychotes weddellii
AAACAGTATAAATAAAGGCTCACAACTACAAACCATGTTTAAATTTCAAAACTTTAAGGATACAAAGAAAATCTTAAAGCCCTTCGCACACAAGGGGGCATCTTACCCACAAAGGGGCCAAAATCGAATTGTTATCATCAGTGTCACTTCTAAAATTGAACTACACTGGTTTCAATTCCAATTGTATCACTTACTTGTCGTACAACAGTTAAAAACCACTTATCTTTTATAAGCCCCATTTTCCTTACTTGTAAAATAGATAGTAATAGAACATACTTTATTATATTGTATTTGTTTTAAAGAGTAAGTGATATCATCAATTAAAGAACTATGTATAGCAACCCTGCACTTTGTAAACTTTCAATAAATGTTGTCGTTATGGATAAGTCAGTGGGGAAATGTTTTTTAAAAAAACTGAGGGAAAATACGGTATTGTTTATTTGAAAGTTGCTAAGAAAGTAGATTTTAAAAGTTCTTATGACAAGAAAAATAATTTTTAACTATGTGAGGTGATTAATGTTAACTAAACTTATTGTGGTAATCATTTAACAACATATACATACATCAAATCATTATATTGTACACCCTAAGTTAATACGATGTTATATGTCAACTCTATCTCAATAACACTGAAAAAAAAACAAAAGAAGGAAAATAATTTTGAAACTAAAATTTAATAAGCAGCCAAATTATTATTTAAATATGAGAAAAAGAAAATGATGATTTTAGTTATATAAATGCTCATATAGTTCAGCATTCACAGACTCTACCTGAAATAATTCCATAGAGATTAATGACCTCAAGATAAAAAATGAATCCAAAAGAGAAAAAGACATGGAATATGTAGGATACAATAAAGTAGCAAACTCAGAGTTGATATTTCCAAAGATAGAAGACAAAAAAATCAAACCTTGGAAGAAAGGAACCAAAAGGCCATTGAAGAAAGGACGATACACATGGAGGGTCTAAAATGGAAAGGCAGAATATAACCAATTGTCTCTAAGAAAAATATAGAACAATTGCAAAGAAAAAATAACCAAAGACTTAATGGAAAAAAATTTTTCCTAAATGAATGAAAATATTTCATTCAAATATTTTTGAATGTAGATTCAAAGACCCCATAAAAACCACCGAAAAAAGTAATTTAAAATTCTTAACATTTCAAGACATATTTTAGTGATATTGTTGAATTACAAATTCAAGAAAAACTGAGTAAGAAGGAGGTGGTCATTTATAAAGTATGAAGTATGTGAGGGGCAGTATGTAGGGGATTAGAGTGTTATTGTCAACAATTTTGGAAGCCAGAAAAGAGTGGAACACTTTCTCTAGATTATAGATTCGCTAAACTCATTACATCCTTCAGAGCTTGGCTCAAATGCTATATTTCTTAGGCGCCTGGTTGGCTCAGTTGGGTAAGTGTCTGCCTTTGGCTCATGTCACGATCCTGGGGTCCTGGCATCCAGCCCCACCTAGGGCTCTCTGCTCATAGGGAGTCTGCTTCTCCCTCTCCCTCGATCCCGCTCGTGCTCTCTTGCGCTCTCTCTCTCAAATAAATTAAAAAAATCTTAAAAAAAAAAGCCATATTTCCAATGAGATCTATTCTGACCACCTTATTTAAAATTGTACCTTCCACTACCCAGCATTTCTCATTCTACCTCCCATATAGTACTTATCTTCTAATATATGATACTATTCACTTATTTATGTGTGTACTGCTTTTTGTCTGTTTCACTCCATTATAATGTAAGATTTGGGGGGAAGGTGCAATATATCTAGTTGCTGGCAATTAATCATTCAAATAAGGAATAAACATACAGTGATGGGAAGAGTATGGGAAATGAGTACTCTCACACATGGCTGGTGGGTATGTAAATCACACATTGTTACAAGGGCAACATATGTTAAAATTTTGATTTCTCATAAATCCTTATTTGGTTTGTCTTTTTCTTTTTTTCAAGATTTTATTTTTAAGTAATCTCTACAACCAATGTGGGGTTCAAACTCACAAACCCGAGATCAAGTCACATGCTCCACTCGCTGAGCCAGCCAGGTGCCCCCCTATTAAGCTTTTCGATTTCTAGGTATCCATCCTAGAAAATATGCCACATACACAGAAAGACTTGTACAATAGTTCTCATTGCAGCATTCTTTATAGTTACGAAAAATTAAATATATTCCAGATGCTCATAAAAGGGAAATAGCTAAATAAACAACGATATATCTAATTTATGTAATACTCGAGCACTTTTACATGAGACATTTACATAAAAACAAAATAAAGCCACATATCTAGATATGTTATGCACACATAAAGAAATATAAGTGGCTGAAAAAAAATCAGGAAGGGCAAAGACCAAATTGTGAAGTGGTTACTTGAAAGGACAGTGGAAGGGTCAAGAAAGCCGAAGGGATGAGAGGTCTGGGAGAACTTCGACAATTTACTACCCATACAGCTACTTCCATATTATCTAAATTTTGTGCAAAGGGGACTTTTCAGACTTTATTGTGTGGTAGTCTTATGATTAAAAATAAAACCAAGCAAATTCTCTGTCATGAATATGTTCTGTAATGAATGATAAAAATTTTTATGATAATAATTGCTTTGCTCATATTGGTAATATTATTGTACATAATTATTATAATATATTTATTAACATTAGTCTAGTTTTTTGTTTGTGCTAAGGAATGTATATGTATTATTTCATTTAATCTTCAAAACCACTCTGGGGTGATTGTCATCCTTGTTTATAGATGAGGATCCAGGGACTTAGAGAGGTTAAATAACTTGCCCAGAGTCCTACAGAAAGTATGTGGCAGAACAGGGCAAGGGTCACATGTCAAAATTCTTCTTTTCCAAAGTATTGCCTCCAGGCTCTTCTAGTTTTTAAAGTTTATTTGGAACCAAACACAAATGTTACACAAAATTGTATTCCTACATATGTAGGAGAACTAAATAAATGTCTGTCACATATGACTTGAAAAGTGCATAAGAACGCTTACCCTATTTTGCTGGATATATTCTACATAACATGATTAAATGCAGATCTTTTAGAGTGTCATAATTTTTTTCTATTTTAATAATGTCATTACAAAGATCAACAGTTACATCTACACAAGACTGAACTGCAGTTGGCTTTTCTCTCTAAAACTTGATAGTTTTAACCTGTGGGTTTCAACAGTAAATTAAATGTACAAGCTTTAGAATTACACTGAATTTTTCTGATATTCTTAGATAAATAATGAGACTCAGAATTAATGCTTTCACTTTTCTAAGCTATTAGGTTTAGGTCTGTTATTTCTCACAATAATGCTTTGGTAATAAATTAGGTTCCAAACTCTTTATCTTACCTACACTTAGTTGCAATGTGTGGTATTTGTTTTGTTTTGTTTTTCTATTTTATACTTGTGCATTGCTTTAGAAGAGCAATAAAGAAATATTAAAAACATAAATTAAGGCAAACACAAGGCTCTGGAGGATTTTCCAATATTAGATTTGAACACATTTAAATGAAGACCATGTTTCAGTTTGGATAGAACCAAATGATGGAAAAGGAACAGCCAATTTATATTCACCCAGTGACCTCAAGTTCAGGTTCAAATATTTGAGAAGACACTGAATATTGAGTCATCAATGAAACTTTTGATTACTAAATGCTTTCTTTCTCATGAATTTTTTCATGTTGCACAACAGAACCAGTGATTATTTCATAAGCATTAATTCAACGTGTTTTCCTTCCAGTACAATGCTTTTACAGAACTACAACATATGTATACATTGCTTTCTTGGTATTGATGATTGGTTTCTACTGTCTTTGGGCATTTTGCTGAGCCCCATGACAAATCTGCGGGCTGGCTGGGATCAGGGTTCACACCTGTAGTGACGGGCAGCACAGAGCAAACCAGTTCCCAGAGATTTTCATGAATGACTTGGTCTCATTAGCTAGAAACTGAAAACTAATCGAATTACTTCCCAACAGTATGACTATTCTCACTAGGATAATTTCCTCCTTGAAAGGAGGGATGCTTTTTTTTTTTTTTTTACTTTTCCTTTTTCATTTTTCTATCTCATCCAGGTGAATGGAAAATATATTTACTATAGTACTCTTTAAACAAACCCTCCTTTTGCTCTTCTCTGATAAAATGGAGCATCATTTCCCCCAACATATTCTGAATTTATAAGACCCATAAAAGAATATTACATTAAATTTCAGTTTGACAAATGAACAAAAATTACTAAGTTAGGTGTTGTGGGGGTGGAGGGGGAAAAAAATCAGACTTTTCTCCTCTTTTCCCCCTCCTCTTTCACCTCACATTTCTTGGAATAAAAGATCTAAAAAAATTAAAAGTTACATTTTACAAATGGAGAAGAGAACTTAGGGTTTTAAAGTATGTGGAAGGGAGGAGAAAGAAAGAAAAAGAGGGTAACTTAAGGGGCCTGACCTAATACTACTAAGGATAACAATATTAACTCATTATTTTAGATTGCATTCCTTTGTTATAAGAGTGTTTAGCTATGTGCCAAAAGCCTATTAGCCAACTGTGATATCGGTACTTTCTTCACATTGCTAATTCACTTCCAAGTCCCAGAGACAGAAGAATAATATGAAAAACAGTCTTATACAGGAACAGCAATGACAAATCTACAAATTTGTTTTCTGAAAACAAATTAATTTTTAAAAAATGATAGAAATTCATTAGTGTTTGATTTTCTAAATTTAGTATATAAATGGGGCCAAAAGAAGAAAGCAGTGTGTGTGTGTGTGTGTGTGTGTGTGTGTGTGCAGGGGAGGGCTGCTTAAAGAGTGCATCTGTACCTGTGATGATGCTCTTCTGTGTCAGAACCGTGCTTGGAAATGGGGATAGGAAAACACAGAAAGTCCCTGCATTCAAGTCAGAATACAAAGTGGGTCATACATGTAAATAAGTGTTTGTAGCAAAGTGTATCCATGGCAAAACAGGTGTGCATATGTGGTTCATTAGGATTTTAAAGAAGAGAGTGATCTAAAAATGTTTACTTGGAGAATTAACGTGTTAAGTCATTTTTAGTGAATTACAGATTAACTTCCATTGTACAGCATTGCAAAAAACCTAATGAATCTTGGCAGGAGCTACAAATTATTTTTAGGAAATGAAGAGGTAAGTTTGGGTAAGTCAAAATCAAAATAAAAAATTATCTGCCACCCCCAAAGTAATGCAATAAGAGGTTTCAGAAAGGTGTTACTGAATCGAGAAGATGAAAAGGTTGCTTGCAACTGAGAAATAAGAAAGGACAATGCAGGGGGTGTCATTTTGCTCTGAATTTTAGAACTGATTTAGATTTGTAAAACTGAGAAAGATGACTTCCAGGCAGGGAGATGACCAGCAAAACATACAGAACTATAAATTACTGTGTATGAATGAACAATAAAATAGTCCATTTCATCAAATTAAAGGATGTATAAAGTAGCATAGTAAGGAATACACTTGGAAAGGTTAAAGTGAAATTAAGTGGTTTCTGAATATTTTTTCTATTGTGGCACTTAGCATATACTCTGATTATAGTATTCGTTATATTTAATGTAATTATTTGTTTACATATTTTCTTTCTAAGCTGGAGAGTTCCTCAAGATTAGGGACTGACTCAGCATTATTAAAATAATAAACCCAGCTTAGTCCCATGAAAATTACTGACCACTTACTATAAGCCAGAGAGTGTTAAATGCACTTAAAAGGTAGGAGTGGGGGAAAAAATAGAAAAGAAGTCTGTATTTGAAGAATATAGGCAATGGAAAAAAATGATTAAAATACATTTCAGAGGTTGGAGAATTACAATTTTAAATAAGAAAGATTTCACTGTGAAGATGACATTTGGGCTAAAACTGAGGGAACGAGATCCATGCAGCTATTAAATATGCCACATAAAGGTGGGAGAGAGGACGGGGCTAGTAACTTCCAAGATATTTTTGAATAGTTTGACGTAGGTGAAGAGGGATCTCCAGAATTTGAGGGTAAAAAGACACAATAGAGTTCCTTACAAAAGATTTTGGAGAGAAAGACGGAAGGAGGAATACTAAGTAGAATAACACCTTTTCAGACAATAGCATCACATCCTAAATTAGTTGTGTCCACTGAAAAGTACTAGAAACAATAACTGATTTGGTAGCAAAGACCACAGCCGGTGCCCCAGTTATGATCTCTGTAGTTCATTTCCACTAAAAGGGAGCAGGGCTCTTGAGGAAATGCCTGATTTTGGGTCTGGAACAGGACGTGTACAACTTAAGCATGGAAACTTTGTCTTTCCAGAAATGGAAGAAGTTAAAATCAATTGGGCTTATGTCAAAATGGCTCAGGAACCAACTTCAAGAGGTTCCCACTGACAACTATGTGACAATTTGAGAATCTGTAAGAATAATAACTTCAATAAACTAAAACACAAGAAATATATTCATAACGATGAGCAAATTGAGTTCATATTGATTTAAAAAAACCTCATTGGCTACTTAGAGGTTGTTAGGAAGGCAAAGATTTTTAGGAAACATATTAGTTACATAGTAGTTGTTACCAAACGTCTGTAAATAAATGAAAGAACACTGTTTAACTTTCTTGTGCTTTTGTACCTCATGATACCAAGTAGTTGAGGAAAGAAATTTTCTTTATAGAAGTATTCCAGGTGAAAGATAAACAAGGAGTAATAAAATTCAAACATTACCATTTTGTAGACTCCTAATAAAATATGGATCTAGGCTTTATTATTTCACACCTCTATATCCAACTACCAATATAAAGGAAATTCTGGGCAGAAGAGCATGTTAAATCCCACCACAGGAATGCAAATGGAAAACTCCAAAATGTGGGAAACTCTATGGGACAGTATACCTAGCTTCTTCAACAAAAATTGCAAGAAAATACAAAAAGAGAAGAGAAGAGAATCTAAAAATTAAAAGGAACTGAAAAGGCACATTAACTCAAGGGAATACGTAGACATTGTGTGAATCTTGATTTGAACCCTTATTCATTTATATTCGTATATATATTTGTGTGTGTATAGATAAATACTTCATACATATTATATGTAATATACATCTCATATATGCATATACATAAGATATATATATATAACACATATGTGCATAGATAAGATACACATATATTCAAGACAATTGAGGAAATTTGTATATTGTTTGGATATTTAATGTTCTGAAGAAATTATTGTTACCAGTTTAGGTATGATTATGATATTGTGGCTATGCTTTAAAAAACACTCCTTAACCAGGAGAGAAATATGTTAAAATCTTTAAGATGAAATGACATGAAATGAGGATTTTGCTATAAAATAAACCAGGGCCTCAAGAGTGAGGAAGAGGGTAAGGATATACATGAAACGCATGTGGTCATTACTGAAGACCGCTGTCGCTGGGTGATGGGCATTTGGGGATTTCTCAAACTATTCTATTTTTGTGCATATAGTCTTTAGAATTTACTGATATACCTTTATACAAAATAAAGATATATTAATATCTTTAAAAGATCTATTAATATCAATATATTAATATAAAAATTAAAAATAAAAAGTATTTCCCCTGGCTATTGGGCCGAAAATATATTGGGGGATCAGAAGCAGGGAGTGAATTAATTAGGATGGTGACTAACACTGGTGGAGTAAGGGAAACTGGTTAGTCTGGATCTATTTTGAAAGAAAAATCAGCAGGGTGTGGTGATGTGAAGTATGAAAGAAAGGGAGTAGTCAAGAGTTTGGGGTCTGAAAGTGGAAAAATGTAGCTGCCATTTACCAAATTGGGAAAAGCCCCGGAGGAGGTCTCAGGTGTGAGAACGATGGAGAGTAAAGCCTTGTACACCACAGGTTTGTGATGCCTATTGAACACCCAGGGAGGCAGGGGGCTATACGAGGCTGTTACTTCAAGGCAATCAAACGCAGCACTGTCTTTCAGGCCATGCTTAATAACAAAGTTCTTAGGCTGAATTGTCTATATGTTGTATGACCCAAATCTGTTATATGACCTGAATCTTCTTTATACAGACTGCCATTCCCAGTAAGGGTAAGGTCTAGGATATGATCCATGGTATTATCTACACTTTTTTTATATGCAGTTCTTGAGTAAATTCACTAACACTCAGCAGTTTGGGAATATTTGCCTCCAGGTATTTTGACTATAATAACAGGTTTTTGAATAGAAAAAGGCGTCAGAGAAGATCAGAATGTTGGATCAGTCAGGAAATTCACATTTATCGCAAAGTGTCCGAAATTGCAACTATCTCCATTCCATATCTGGACATGCTCATATTTCTTAAAACTGTTTGTGCAAGTGCTGCATTAAGACCTTTAAAATAGCATTTAACAATGGTTGTAAATAATATATTTGCTGATTAGAGTGATGCCTCACTTTGGGAACATTTAACCAAAACCCAAATTTATTAAATGTCTTACTTATGAAGTAAGTTATCTCACTTGTGAAGTGCTTACTACTTTATAAATTATTTATTCTTTTGTTGTTGTAAAAATTAAAAAGTCATATTAACATAATGGTAGCAGTAGAGGCTGTTTGAAAGATACATTTTCTAGTGAAATAGCTTCATATGGGAAAATGATTTTATTCTTTGCCTAATCACAAACATATTTTTTCTTAGTTTCAGTCATAGCATGATATGCTTTTGTAACCCACATGTTCTTGTAATAATGTAAAATAAGCATACTTCTAAGATGTTATGTAATCTTCTTCATCATTATTTTTAACACAACATAACCTTGAATCAAGCAGATGTTAGAAGAACTAATAGCTTTCCCGTTAGAGATTTCTGCTATCATTTCCTCTAATATTAAAAACAATGCTACCCCCCCACACACACACATTCATGCAGGTTTTTAAAAGATTCTCTGGGATGATTTTCTTTAGTATATATTTTCCACGGTGCAAGTACTTCGCAATTATAAAAGTGTTCATGGAATTATCAAATTATTTTCTAAAAGGTCATGACAATCTATACTGCTCGTAGCAATGCATGTATGCCAATTTGACTATACCCTTATCAACCTCAAGTATATTGTTAAAATATGTTTTAGTAATTTTAGGTATTAACCCATTGTTTTTCTTGCATTTATATGCTTAATTGTGAGATATAACCTTTTATTATTGTTACTATTATGTTCCTCTTGTAAACATGATTTATCTCGCCCAGATTATCTATTGGAACTTTAGCATTATTTTTCAACAACTTGCATGCCCCATTTATATCAATCTTTGTTTACACAATTGTTTATAAAGTATAATTGTTTTCCAAATTATAAAATTTTAATTTTAGCAAGGAACTAGTCATTGAACAAAGGAGTCATAATTTGCTTTCTTCATCATGTAAAACATGGCCTTACTAAAACACTATGTTCATACACAACTTTCCATATTCCCAGCAGTTGTAAAGTATTAAATATACCATTTACTCTATCATCTATTAGGTAAATTTAGCTCAACAATCACAATTATGATGATGATGGCTAAAACCGATGGAAGACTTAGTAAGTGTAAATCTCCTTCATGTAGTGAAACTCTATTTAATTCTCACACCAACCCTCTGAGTTAGGTATTCTTCCTACTAAACGGGTCAAGGTTCTCAGGAACCGAAGAGATAGGTCAGTAGATTCTGTGCTTCAGTAAGCACTTACAGGATAATTAGATAATGCAAAAATCATTTTCTTTGGAGGAAAACATTAAAAGGATTTTTATTCTGGCGGGTCAATCTTTCGTCCTTGAAGAAAGAAAGCAGAATTTGAACTGCAGGAATCTCTCTCTCTTCCGGTGAGGATTCACTCCCTGGCCGTGACAAAGCCTTACCCTCGCCCCTATTTCTGTGTTTCACTCGGCAATAGCTGTTCCTCCAGCGTCTTCATTTACAGACGCATTGCTTCGTTCTGCTGGATGTGCAGTCAGCAAAGAAGTTAGATATCATCTAAATCAGAGTCTCGGAAAGACTTTTAGGTCAGCCATTTACCATGTAAAATATCCTCATTGAGGTTCTTTAGTTTCTGTTTATAAACAAAGCTTGCAGGCGGAGACTGCTCACACTTAACAATTCTTTTCTCTGGCTTATCTGGAATGAAAAGTACTGACCTCAAAAATGAGTGCGACCGAGCACTGACAGGAAAAGAAAGAGAAAAAGAAGATTTGGATCTCTTGATGTCACCGGGAGTGAATGTGAAATGCACACGTTTAACTAGGACTTTGGCAAACTTGTCAGATAAGCGAACTCCTTTAAATAAAATAGCTCTCTGAGGCTCCAGCTACTTTACATAGATAAAATAGCTTGAAGACCTCTTTTCATTTGTATGAGTTGCCAAATACTGTAATCCAAAGTCAGATATTTATAAAATATATTCTTTATTTGAGACTGAAGTTCATGCTCTTTTGTTTCTTTCCTTTGGCTGAGAGCATGCTGGATACTTTTGCAGTAAGTGGAATTAATTCTTTCTGATCCATTCCTGTTGGCATATTCTGTGCTGTACACAACGTCAATGAGGAGGCACAGTTCTTACCTGAATACCTTTCATTCTGTGTTAGACACAAGGACGATATACTTTGTCCCGGTCCTGATGGTATTTTTATCCTACAGTGTGGCATGAGATTGTCATTTGATGTGGTTCACGCCCATGGTTTCCTTTGCTAGACAATTGCTAGGTGGTGTTCTGGGGACACACTGTGTGGAGAGTCCAGAAGAGTAAAAAGACCGTGTCTGAAGTTCACATGGGGAGCCACTAAGTCATAAGTGATGCAGCTAAGAATATGTGAGAAAAACAATTGGGCAAAACGAAAAGGGAGCATCACAGTGGAGTTGGAGCAAAAAGAAGGGGAGTTTTCCTACTGGATGATGAGGCAAGAAAAATCCGATTCAGAGGATATTATTTAGTTTTGAGCAAACCAAATGACAAAATATGCAAAAGTTTTTGGAAGTTCTGACTTTAGCAGCATTTGGTTAAACACTGTGTCCTGATGCTTGTACTTTTCCTAAGAAGCCCTGAGCAGCCATATGCTTCTGAGTTCCTTAAGCTCACTCACCTGCCTCACTCTCAACTTAATTACTTCTGCCCATTACATAAAATATCTCCATTCAAGAGTGCTAAGCATTTTACACAGTTCTCATCATTTTTTAATATTTTAATTTCCATGATGGATATTGAAAAATTATTTTTTAAAATTTAATTATTTTGATCAAAACAATGTGTGCTGAGTTAGAAAGTCAAACAGAAGAAAAGCCTGCCTTGAAAATCAGAACTCCTGTGCCTCACTCCTCCTGTCACTAATGGCCACCCCCACAGATGGTAAAGAATAATTTTCAAAAAGTAATAAAATCACACTCTCATCCAGTTATAAAATGAACATAGATTGAAGATTTGATTTAACTCATTAACTAATGAAGAGACCAGTATAAAGAAGACTCCCCCAAAACAAATACACAAGACCATCAGAAATTATTTGCATTGCTGTTTCCTACAAATTACTTCCACCTCTACAAGTAAAAGACAACAAAAGATACAAACCCTATAGGATCTTATAACCACGAATGATACGCTTTCAGCAGTGCAGAATTCTCTATTGATGTCCCCTAATGATTTTTGGCAATTTTTTTTAAAGATTTATTTATTTATCTTAGAGTGAGTGAGAGAGCACGAGCAGGGGGAGGAGCAAAGAGAGAGGGACAAGCAGACTCTGCACTGAGTCTGGAGCCCAACTTGGGACTCGACCTCATGACCCTGAGATCAGGACCTGAACCAAAACCAAGAGTTGGACACCTAACCCACTGCACCACCCAGGCACCCCTTTGGTCTATTTCAAAGTCTTTCACAATATTCCCTTACAGAGACTAGCACTTCTTACTCTTAGCTATTCTAGTATCTACTTCCATATTTGACAATACAAGTCTATTCATGACTGAATAAATAAATGACTAAATGAATGAATTGAGTCCACGGAGTTCACTCTGGAAATGTTCTTTGCTAACAAATGTTCTAGCAAATCTGTAAGTCCTTTATTCTACTTTCTTAAGAATAGAAAGTTAAGTAACATTAAGTATAATTTCCAGTGTTTTTCAGTTTTTCTGTTTTTTACTTCTTCACATAATAACCTCATAGGATTGTTGAAGAACTA